>NC_069124.1:26732482-26973822 GCF_026914265.1 Mya arenaria | reverse complement strand
TGCGCGTTAAAAACTGCTCCGGGCCACTATCCCAATGCTGTAGAATGCCAATGCGGGTGTATCGGCGTGAAATCCGGAATAAAAAAAAAATGGCTGGTGGGGTAAGCGTGGGCGGCAGACAAGGGTGCAATGTGGTGCTCGCAATGCTGCGCGGTAAACTGCTCCGGGAACTATCCCCAGTGCTGTAAAATGCCAATGCGGGTGTATCGGCGGTGAAATCGGAAAAAAAAATTGGCGAATGGGGTAAGCGGGGGCGGCAGACAGGGTGCAATGCGGTGCTCGCTCGCAATGCTGGGTAAAACTGCTCCGGGCACTATCCCCAGTGCTGTAGAATGCCAATGCGGGTGTATCGGCGGTGAAATCCGGAATAAAAAAAAATTGGCGGGTGGGGTAAGCGGGGACGGCAGACCAGGGTGCAATGCGGTGCTCGGTCACAATGCTGCGCGTAAACTGCTCCGGGCACTATCCCAGTGCTGTAGAATGCCAATGCGGGTGTATCGGCGGTGAAATCGGGAATAAAAAAATTTGGCGGGTGGGGTAAGCGGGGCCGGCAGACCAGGGTGCAATGCGGTGCTCGGTCGCAATGCTGCGCGTAAACTGCTCCGGGCACTATCCCCAGTGCCATAGAATGCCAATGCGGGTGTATCGCCGGTGAAATCCGGAATAAAAAAATGGCGGGTGGGGTAAGCGGGGGCGGCAGACCAGGGTGCAATGCGGTGCTCGGTCGCAATGATGCACGTAAACTGCTCCAGGCACTATCCCCAGTGCTGTAGAATGCCAATGCGGGTGTATCGGCGGTGAAATCCGGAATAATAAAAATGGCGGGTGGGGTAAGCGGGGGCGGCAGACCAGGGTGCAATGCGGTGCTCGGTCGCAATGCTGCGCGTAAACTGCTCCGGGCACTATCCCCAGTGCTGTAGAATGCTAATGCGGGTGTATCGGCGGTGAAATCCGGAATAATTAAAAATTGGCGGGTGGGGTAAGCGGGGGCAGCAGACCAGGGTGTAATGCGGTGCTCAGTCGCAATGCTGCGCGTAAACTGCTCCGGGCACTATCCCCAGTGCTGTAGAATGCCAATGCGGGTGTATCGGCGGTGAAATCCAGAATAAAAAAAATGGCGGGTGGGGTAAGCGGGGGCGGCAGACCAGGGTGCAATGCGGTGCTCGATCGCAATGCTGCGCGTAAACTGCTCCGGGCATTATCCCCAATGGTGTAGAATGCCAATGCGGGTGTATCGGCGGTGAAATCCAGAATAAATAAAATTGGCGGGTGGGGTAAGCGGGGGCAGAAGACCAGGGTGCAATGCGGTGCTCGGTCGCAATGCTGCGCGTCAACTGCTCCGGGCATTATCCCCAGAGCTGTAGAATGCCAATGCGGGTGTATCGGCGGTGAAATCCGGAAAAACAAAAATGGCGGGTGGGGTAAGCGGGGGCGGCAGACCAGGGTGCAATGCGGTGCTCGGTCACAATGCTGCGCGTAAACTGCTCCGGACACTATCCCAAGTGCTGTAGAATGCCAATGCGGGTGTATCGGCGGTGAAATCCGGAATAAAGAAAAATGGCGGGTGGGGTAACCGGGGGCGGCAGACCAGGGTGCAATGCGGTGCTCGGTCGCAATGCTGCGCCTAAGCGGGGGCGGCAGACCAGGGTGCAATGCGGTGCTCGGTCGCAATGCTGCGCGTAAACTGCTCCGGGCACTATACCCAGTGCTGTTGAATGCCAATGCGGGTGTATTAGCGGTGAAATCCGGAATAAATAAAATTGGCAGGTGGGGTAAGCGGGGGCGGCAGACCAGGGTGCAATGCGGTGCTCGGTCGCAATGCTGCGCGTAAACTGCTCCGGGCACAATCCCAAGTGCTGTAGAATGCCAATGCGCTTGTATCAGCGGTGAAATCCGGAATAAAAAAAAATTGGCGGGAGGGGTTAGCGGGGGCGGCAGACCAATGTGCAAGGCGGTGCTCGGTCGCAATGCTGCGCGTAAACTGCTCCGACCACTATCCCCAGTGCTGTTGAATGCCAATGCGGGTGTATCGGCGGTGAAATCCAGAATAAATAAAATTGGCGGGTGGGTTAAGCGGGGTCAGCAGACCAGGGTGCAATGCGGTGCTCGGTCGCAATGCTGCGCGTCAGCTGCTCCGAGCATTATACCCAAGTGCTGTAGAATGCCAATGCGGGTGTATCGGCGGTGAAATCCGGAATAGTAAAAATTAGCGGTTGGGGTAAGCGGGGGCGGCAGAGCAGGGTGCATTGCGGTGCTCGGTCGCAATGCTGCGCGTAAACTGCTCCGGGCACTATCCCAAGTGCTGTAGAATGCCAATGCGGGTGTATCGCCGGTGAAATCCGGAATAAAAAAATTGGCGGGTGGGGTAAGCGGGGGCGGCAGACCAGGGTGCAATGCGGTACTCGGTCGCAATGCTGCGCGTAAACTGCTCCGGGCACTATCCCCAGTGCTGTAGAATGCCAATGCGGGTGTATCGGCGGTGAAATCCGGAATAAAAAAAAATGGCGGGTGGGGTAAGCGGGGGCGGCAGACCAGGGTGCAATGCGGTGCTCGGTCGCAATGCTGCGCGTAAACTGCTCCGGGCACTATCCCCAGTGCTGTAGAATGCTAATGCGGGTGTATCGGCGGTGAAATCCGGAATAAAAAAAAATTGGCGGGTGGGGTAAGCGGGGGCAGCAGACCAGGGTGCAATGCGGTGCTCAGTCGCAATGCTGCGCGTAAACTGCTCCGGGCACTATCCCCAGTGCTGTAGAATGCCAATGCGGGTGTATCGGCGGTGAAATCCGGAATAAAAAAAATGGCGGGTGGGGTAAGCGTGGGCGGCAGACCAGGGTGCAATGCGGTGCTCGGTCGCAATGCTGCGCGTAAACTGCTCCGGGCACTATCCCCAATGCTGTAGAATGCCAATGCGGGTGTATCGGCGGTGAAATCCAGAATAAATAAAATTGGCGGGTAGGGTAAGCGGGGGCAGAAGACCAGGGTGCAATGCGGTGCTCGGTCGCAATGCTGCGCGTCAACTGCTCCGGGCACTATCCCCAGAGCTGTAGAATGCCAATGCGGGTGTATCGGCGGTGAAATCCGGAAAAACAAAAATGGCGGGTGGGGTAAGCGGGGGCGGTAGACCAGGGTGCCATGCGGTGCTCGGTCGCAATGCTGCGCGTAAACTGCTCCGGACACTATCCCAAGTGCTGTAGAATGCCAATGCGGGTGTATCGGCGGTGAAATCCGGAATAAAAAAAATGGTGGGTGGGGTAAGGGGGGGCGGCAGACCAGGGTGCAATGCGGTGCTCGGTCGCAATGCTGCGCGTAAACTGCTCCGGGCACAATCCCAAGTGCTGTAGAATGCCAATGCGCTTGTATCGGCGGTGAAATCCGGAATAAAAAAAATGGCGGGTGGGGTTAGCGGGGGCGGCAGACCAGGGTGCAATGCGGTGCTCGGTCGCAATGCTGCGCGTAAACTGCTCCGGGCACTATCCCAAGTGCTGTAGAATGCCAATGCGGGTGTATCGGTGGTGAAATCCGGAATAAAAAAAATTGGCGGGTGGGGTAAGCGGGGGCGGCAGACCAATGTGCAAGGCGGTGCTCGGTCGCAATGCTGCGCGTAAACTGCTCCGACCACTATCCCCAGTGCTGTTAAATGCCAATGCGGCTGTATCGGCGGTGAAATCCAGAATAAATAAAATTGGCGGGTGGGTTAAGCGGGGTCAGCAGACCAGGGTGCAATGCGGTGCTCGGTCGCAATGCTGCGCGTCAGCTGCTCCGGGCACTATACCCAAGTGCTGTAGAATGCCAATGCGGGTGTATCGGCTGTGAAATCCGGAATAGCAAAAATTAGCGGGTGGGGTAAGCGGGGGCGGCAGAGCAGGGTGCATTGCGGTGCTCGGTCGCAATGCTGCGCGTAAACTGCTCCGGGCACTATCCCAAGTGCTGTAGAATGCCAATGCGGGTGTATCAGCGGTACAATCCGGAATAAAAAAAAATGGCGAGAGGGGTAAGCGGGGGCTGCAGACCAGGGTGCAATGCGGTGCTCGGTCGCAATGCTGCGCGTCAACTGCTCCGGGCACTATCCCCAGTGCTGTAGAATGCCAATGTGGGTGTATCGGCGGTGAAATCCGGAATAAATAAAATTGGCGGGTGGGGTAAGCGGGGGCGGCAGACCAGGGTGCAATGCGGTGCTCGGTCGCAATGCTGCGCGTAAACTGCTCCGGGCACTATCCCCAGTGCTGTAGAATGCCAATGCGGGTGTATCGGCGGTGAAATCCGGAATAAAAAAAAATGGCGTGTGGGGTAAGCGGGGGCGGCAGACCAGGGTGCAATGCGGTGCTCGGTCGCCATGCTGCGCGCAAACAGCTCCGGGCACTATCCCCAGTGCTGCAGAATGCCAATGCGGGTGTATCGGCGGTGAAATCCGGAAAAAAAAATGGCGGGTGGGGTAAGCGGGGGCGGCAGACCAGGGTGCAATGCGGTGCTCGGTCGCAATGCTGCGCTTAAGCAGGGGCGGCAGACCAGGGTGAAATGCGGTGCTCGGTCGCAATGCTGCGCGTAAACTGCTCCGGGCACTATCCCCAGTGCTGTAGAATGCCAATGCGGTGGTATCGGCGGTGAAATCCGGAATAAAAAAAAATTGGCGGGTGGGGTAAGCGGGGGCGGCAGACCAGGGTGCAATGCGGTGCTCGGTCGCAATGCTGCGCGTAAACTGCTCCGGGCACTATCCCCAGTGCTGTAGAATGCCAATGCGGGTGTATCGGCGGTGAAATCCGGAATAAAAAAAAATTGGCGGGTGGGGTAAGCGGGGGCTGTAGACCAGGGTGCAATGTGGTGCTCGGTCGCAATGCTGCGCGTAAACTGCCCCGGGCACTATCCCCAGTGCTGTAGAATGCCAATGCGGGTGTATCGGCAGTGAAATCCAGAGTATATAAAATTGGCGGGTGGGGTAAGCGGGGGCGGAAGACTAGGGTGCAATGCGGTGCTTGGTCGCAATGCTGCGCGTCAACTGCTCCGACCACTATCCCCAGTGCTTTAAAATGCCAATGCGGGTGTATCGGCTATGAAATCCGGAATAAAAAAATGTAGGGTGGGGTAAGCGGGGGCGGCAGACCAGGGTGCAATGCGGTGCTCGGTCGCAATGCTGCGCGTTAACTGCTCCGGGCACTATCCCCAGTGCTGTAAAATGCCAATGCGGGTGTATCGGCGGTGAAATCCGGAATAAAAAAATTGGCGGGTGGGGTAAGCGGGGGCGGCAGACCAGGGTGCAATGCGGTACTCGGTCGCAATGCTGCGCGTAAACTGCTCCGGGCACTATCCCCAGTGCTGTAGAATGCCAATGCGGGTGTATCAGCGGTGAAATCCGGAATAAAAAAAAATGGCCGGTGGGGTAAGCGGGGGCGGCAGACCAGGGTGCAATGCGATGCTCGGTCGCAATGCTGCGCGTAAACTGCTCCGGGCACTATCCTCAGTGCTGTAAAATGCCAATGCGGGTGTATCGGCGGTGAAATCCGGAATAAAAAAAATGGCGGGTGGGGTAAGCGGGGGCGGCAGACCAGGGTGCAATGCGGTACTCGGTCGCAATGCTTGCGCGTAAACTGCTCCGGGCACTATCCCCAGTGCTGTAGAATGCAAATGCGGGTGTATCGGCGGTGAAATCCGGAATAAAAAATTGGCGGGTGGGGTAAGCAGGGGGCGGCAGACCAGGGTGCAATGCGGTGCTCGGTCGCAATGCTGCGCGTAAACTGCTCCGGGCACTATCCCCAGTGCTGTAGAATGCCAATGCGGGTGTATCGGCGGTGAAATCGGGAATAAAAAAATTGGCGGGTGGGGTAAGCGGGGGCGGCAGACCAGGGTGCAATGTGGTGCTCGGTCGCAATGCTGCTCGTAAACTGCTCCGGGCACTATCCCCAGTGCTGTAGAATGCCAATGCGGGTGTATCGCCGGTGAAATCCGGAATAAAAAAATTGGCGGGTGGGGTAAGCGGGGCGGCAGACCAGGGTGCAATGCAATGCTCGATCGCAATGCTGCGCGTAAACTGCTCCGGGCACTATCCCCAGTGCTGTAGAATGCCAATGCGGGTGTATCGGCGGTGAAATCCGGAATAAAAAAAATTGGCGGGTGGGGTAAGCGGGGGCGGCAGACCAGGGTGCAATGCGGTGCTCGGTCGCAATGATGCACGTAAACTGCTCCAGGCACTATCCCCAGTGCTGTAGAATGCCAATGCGGGTGTATCGGCGGTGAAATCCGGAATAAAAAAAAAATGTCGGGTGGGGTAAGCGGGGGCGGCAGACCAGGGTGCAATGCGGTACTCGGTCGCAATGCTGCGCGTAAACTGCTCCGGTCACTATCCCCACTGCTGTAGAATGCCAATGCGGGTGTATCGGCGGTGAAATCAGGAATAAAAAAAATTGGCGGGTGGGGTAAGTGGTGGCCGCAGACCAGGGTGCAATGCGGTGCTCGGTCGGTCGCAATGCTGCGCGAAAACTGCTCCGGGCACTATCCTCAGTGCTGTAAAATGCCAATGCGGGTGTATCGGCGGTGAAATCCGGAATAAAAAAAATTGGCGGGTGGGGTAAGCGGGGGCGTCAGACCAGGGTGCAAAGCGGTACTCGGTCGCAATGCTGCGCGTAAACTGCTCCGGGCACTATCCCCAGTGCTGTAGAATGCCAATGCGGGTGTATCGGCGGTGAAATCCGGAATAAAAAAATTGGCGGGTGGGGTAAGCGGGGGCGGCAGACTAGGGTGCAATGCGATGCTCGGTCGCAATGCTGCGCGTAAACTGCTCCGGGCACTATCCCCAGTGCTGTAGAATGCCAATGCGGGTGTATCGGCGGTAAAATCCGGAATTAAAAAAAATTGGCGGGTGGGGTAAACGGGGGCGGCAGACCAGGGTGCAATGCGGTGCTCGGTCGCAATGCTGCGCGTAAACTGCTCCGGGCACTATCCCCAGTGCTGTAGAATGCCAATGCGGGTGTATCGGCGGTGAAATCCGGAATAAAAAAAATTGGCGGGTGGGGTAAGCGGGGGCGGCAGACCAAGGTGCAATGCGATGCTCGGTCGCAATGCTGCGCGTTAACTGCTCCGGGCACTATCCCCAGTGCTGTAAAATGCCAATGCGGGTGTATCGGCGGTGAAATTCGGAATAAAAAAAATGGCGGGTGGGGTAAGCGGGGGCGGCAGACCAGGGTGCAATGCGGTACTCGGTCGCAATGCTGCGCGTAAACTGCTCCGGGCACTATCCCCAGTGCTGTAGAATGCCAATGCGGGTGTATCGGCGGTGAAATCCGGAATAAAAAAAATTGGCGGGTGGGGTAAGTGGTGGCCGCAGACCAGGGTGCAATGCGGTGTTCGGTCGCAATGCTGCTCGTAAACTGCTCCGGGCACTATCCCCAGTGCTGTATAATGCCAATACGGGTGTATCGGCGGTGAAATCCGGAATAAAAAAATTGGCGGGTGGGGTAAGCGGGGGCGGCAGACCAGGGTGCAATGCGATGCTCGGTCGCAATGCTGCGCGTAAACTGCTCCGGGCACTATCCCCAGTGCTGTAAAATGCCAATATGGGTGTATCGGCAGTGAAATCCGGAATAAAAAAATTGGCGGGTGGGGTAAGCGGGGGCGGCAGACCAGGGTGCAATGCGGTACTCGGTCGCAATGCTGCGCGTAAACTGCTCCGGGCACTATCCCCAATGCTGTAGAATGCCAATGCGGGTGTATCGGCGGTGAAATCCGGAATAAAAAAATGGCGGGTGGGGTAAGCGGGGGCGGCAGACCAGGGTGCAATGCGGTGCTCGGTCGCCATGCTGCGCGTAAAGTGCTCAATTCCAAACGTATTTACATCTCATTTTATGTGCTACATAATGACTTGTCTGTATTACACAGACTGTTGAGTGCTACCGAAGTTCGTTGTATTAAATTCGATAATAGAAACATCAAGTACATTTAACATTTTTTACTTTAAATAAGCACTATAATAACTATTAAACAAAGCTTAAAAGATGACAAGATAAACATAAGGAACGAGCAAGAACTAACGGCACTTAGTTGAACGATAGTCCGGACGATCAGGGTTCGGACATACAACGAGAGTTGGAAGAGTTTGGAGAGCATAAAATGCAAGGAACAAACGATAAAAACTGGAAAGAGCGCAGCAAGGCTGATGTTCTCGATGTTGTTCAAGTCAATCGCCCTCCTAATCTTGACTTATCAAATCCTCTCAATTTACAGATTCATACATTTTCTGGCAGTTGAAACAAATAGATTTATCATTTTTAACACACAAGCAGCATTGTTGCTGTACGTCGTAGAAATACATTTGACATTCTACACAAACAGAATTTTCAACAACCTTATTAATTATTAAGGTTTCATTTGGCTAATGACTATTATTCCTCACACTTTTTGAACAACGGTAAATAAGGCCAGTGCGTTATGGTTGTATTTGTCCTTAAAGCTGCACTCTCACATATTGCAGGTTTAGACACTTTTTTGGTCTCAAAATCGGCTGATTGTGGAATAAATGCATTCAATTCAGCCATAATATACCTCTTAATAGAACAGATCTCAATTGTTTGGTAAAATATCGAAAATTACATTTGTTTAAGGGTTCATAACTACATTTTAGCCATAAAACATCAATTTTCGAACGTAAATAATATAAACTGAAAGCAGTCTTAAATAACTGGGGTGCGTTTCAGAGACGATCGTTAAGGCGACCGTTAGCTGATTTTGGTAGGACGACAAAAATTACCGATCGGCACCGTTTCAGAGACGTAACGTGCACCTGCTTTATCGTTAATTCTGATCGTAAACCTAGGACCGGTAAGAGGCACTCGTTAACTTAACGATCAAGATGACGGATGAAGTTTTTCTCCATATCAAAGTTTACTTTTATTTTTTTTATCAACATTTGAGAGTTTTATATTGCGTGTAGCATGTTCCCTGGTATAGAATTTTTCAACTACAGTCGAAACTCGATGGCTCAATATTCTAGGGACCGGCCAAATTACTTCGAGCCTCGAGAATATCGAGCCAAGCGGGATTGCTTACAGAATGTTATTTTTTCATTTGTTACATAAAGTCTTATTTACCTCGTTTGTTATTGGCTACGCTATCTCCGCAAGAGAAGGAAGAGTATTTATTGGGCATAGTTACGCACCCTAAATTTCGTAATATGACTTATTCGATTATTAGAAAATATCATTTTATTTTTTATCTATAATAAAAATACATTTATGCGAAAACAAGCAATTGTAAACAGTGGGTACCACAAACATAGCTTAAAAGATATATCAAAATAATAGTAATTTAGGGATTGATAACAATTAGAGACATAACTTAAAGTGATGGCATGTTTATTCAAACTGTTAACCCATTTAAATTCGATAATAATTATAATATCAGTCAAGCAATTTTAATCGATTAGCGCCTTGTGCTAAATCAAGCTTATCAAACAAATCAAGGCGTGAGATTCTTAACTGAACCCGCAAAAATGACATCGACCCAAGCAACCAAATCAAAGTGTGAAATTCTTGTTTTGGACCGCGAAAACGACTTCGAGCGTGGAGAAATATCGACTCTCAAGATATCGAGCCATCCGATCGAAATTTATATGAACAAAGAGTAAATAAAAATCGGTCCTTTTAATTTGGTTCCAGCCAACGAGGATATCGAGCCATAAGATATCGAGCCATCGAGTTTCGATTGTATGTCTAAAAATAGCTGAAAACAGTACGAAGATGTTCTATTTCCGCCGTTCTGTCAAAAAAGGATTTTAAATGTAGAAGATGTAAGCTTTTTGTTATATTTAGTTAATGTGCTGAGATTGTGTACATCTAAAACATGGAATATGATGTACAATTTGATTTGGTTTCATTGCTGTTTAATATGTCATGTAAAACATTTTCTTGAAATTCTTCAATTTCGGATGGTTTTTAATTCGGATAAATAAATGCCTGTACATATTTTGTTGTAATATTACCGGTCTTTGTGGCATGTAGTCAGTGAATTATTAAACCGTGATACCATTTTATCATGTCATAATATAACATAATTATTTTCCTTATTTTTACACATCTAAAACTGATGCTAAATATGTAAATAAACTGTACAGTAATGTAAACAACACTGTCACAACAAATAAGTTGATTATTGGCACTTGAATAACATGGACACTATCAGGTGACAATGTAATCATTTTGAAACTTGTTTTAGTAAGGTATCATATGGTTTATGTAGAACTTTTTAGTATATGTACATATGTGAGTTTTCAACTGCCAAAGGTTAATTCTTGTCTTTTTCAGTCATACCATTTGATGCCAAGTGTACAATAAAAACCGAAATGAAAATTGACAATAGGAGTGTCATGGTCTTGGTGGAAAATGCTGTGCTCTTCATTGTCCCTGTTTTCATTTTTTTTTTTATTTTTTCGCTTGTTAAATATTTTTTTAGTTAATTATTTAAGGATTAAAATTCGACATGTTGCATTTTATTGGGGTATGGTTTGCAATGGGGCTGTTCAAAATGGGTGGAGTCCGAAGGACTCCACCAACATTTTGAACTGGGCCATTGCATACCATACCCCAATAAAATGCAACATGTCGAATTTTAATACTTATATTTACATTCATTTAAATCTACATTTCTGCTAAAATAAATTGATTATTCAAGAGCATTTTCTCTTTTCTTTCTCTCGTTGTTCTCAACGGTGGGATGAACACTGCAAAAAATGACGTCGAAACAAAATGCAGCTGCCGAGTTATGTTGCGGTCCGAATCGAGCTTAATGTAAAACTTTTTCAATGACATCACTAATGACGTCATACAAGCTCCCGTTATAGAGGTTATTTTGAACCAACTGTTTTTGAATTTTCTTGACATTTAACAGCATTTTTAAACACAAACGTTTCTTCAATTGTTCCAGCCATCCTGCAATTATCTACATTAAAATCAATCGAATTATCGCTGCTTATTTTGTTTACTGCAGATTACAGTTTTGCATGTTGCCAATAATTTTACTACGATTTCATTAAAAAAAATAGTTCCGTAGTAAAAAATGCCCCGCCCCTTGGTATTATTGCGCCCAATGACAGGACAGAAGTGTCGAACAAACGCACGCGATATCGATGGGAAATGCCATTGCACTTTATACAGAAATAAAGTGCAATTGATAAGCAACAACCATCGTTAAGGAATGAAGTGTGAATGTAAATATTTCAGGCTGGTGATAGAAAACTATCAGGAATGCTTCAACACGGCCTGTAAACGCCAGCTCCACCACTGTACGGTGGTTCAAAGAAAAAGAGCAACTTTTGTATTCATTCCAAAAGCGTTAACTTTGTATAATACTTCAAGCGCAAAACATACTCGATAGCGCCACCACTACTCGACAGCGCCACCACTAGGGCAACAGCGCCACCACTTTTATAAATATGTGCATTTTTCCTTTTTAAGAAATGCTTATTAGTTTTGTTGTGTTCCGGCATAGGTACTTTACATAACAGTTATGGTTTCATGCGTGAGAATGTTCTTACGGGGTGTGTGAGCGCTGAAATGTACTTGCTACGCAATCAGATCTCAAAAGATGCACAAGTCTGATTCGGGAGAAAAGCTCCTGGCACCACAGTTTGCACAATATTGAAACGAAATAGTAACCAGCCTACAGTAGAAGTGTTCTTACACGGTACCACATTCTCCGATTTTCGAAATATGTTCGTTAAATGAAATTATCAAATTAAATATAAATCATACTCACGTTTGTTCATGTAAACATAGGGCACAGCTCCACCACGGAAGTGTCGACAGCTCTTTTTCTTTGCACCACCGTAAAGTGGTGGAGGCCGTTTACAGGCCGTGTTCAAGCTGGCAATGGAGGGAAATGTAAAAGTAGGTAGGAAATGTTAAAATGCAATAGGATATAAACCAATTTTATGAAGAATACAATAAGATGAATTTGTATATTGATACAATGTTGGCCATCTTACTTTGAGCAGTTAACTTGTATAACATAATTGTTATTTAACATGTTAACATTTAATGTTTATATGAACATTAAACAAGAAATAAAATGTGACCAGAATTTTCATAAAATATGCAAACTATTTCAGTTGAAAAATGGGAATGTAAATTATGTGTTAGTTGTAGTTTAACCATTAAAAGGCGTTTTCATAAGTGTATTATATTGTACTGTATTAAACAATATTTTATAACTTTTTTGTCTTTTCAGGACACTGAGAAATCACAAGGTTTCAAACATCTAGAATATGCTCACAGTCAGTCTTCAAGATACTCACCTAATGGTTCTAGTGTGTTTTAGGAGCCTTTGTCAGAACAGTACTTTATACCTACGTACACTGGAGAAGCCAGACCCAGCAGATAACTACAGATATATTGACACAGAACATGAAATTCATTGCATATCCAAACACAACATAAGACTTTAAACTGTTAAATAGGCAGTTAGGCATTTGTGTGTAACCTTCATTATTTGAAATGAAATTTCTTATATTTTTTTAAATTTGACTTTGCATTTAAAAGCCATTAGCATTAGATTTTCCATATATATATATATATATTTACAGTTTCAACTGTGATGTATATCCAGTTGTACATGTTTCCTCTAAGGATTAAAAACACTTTTGAATTCTATAGGAAAATTTAAATGATACATTTATTCAAACTTGTGAAAATATATAATACAAATACACTACCATGGTTGATCATGTTAACCTTCATACTATCTTTTATAGAAATTAAGTGAATCTTTTGATATTTTGAATACATTTATCTTTACTTTGACTGGCTCATGTTTAAACACAAAATGATTCATAAAGTGTATACTCCAGTGTATATCATAACATGATATCATAACATGATTGAAATAGATAATAGATAATATTTGCATGAAACTCTGAACACTTAACCACTATGGCAATCTGCACCAGTTAAGATACTTTTTGTTGAATAATGTGTTTTGATGAGACGAGCTTGTAAAATATCTGTATTTCTTTTAGTCATTTTGTGTATTTGAAGCATGTCTGCAAATGTAGGTTTTATCATGTATTTTTAATGGGTCTGAAATACTGTTTATTTAACTGTTATAACCACGATTGACACAATAAAGATGGATTTATTAATTGTCTTCATACAAAAAATCCAACCAGTCAAAATTGTATTTTCGAACTGTTTCCCAATACAATAACTCTAAGTCACAGTTTTGGTGCATAAACGTGTAAACTCGTATAAAATCATCATCATCATCATCCACCACAGCCACCACCACCAACAACTTCACCACCTTCATCATCATCCACATCACCAATCATCAGCAACATCTACGCATCATGATCTCGTCATGATCATTGTCGTCAACGTCACATCATAATTAGTATCATCATCTTAGTCGTCGTTGTCGTCGTCGCATTAGCATTATAATAATCATAATATTCGTCTTCGTCGTCGCCGCAGTATCACTATCGTCGTCATCGCATCATCATTATAGTGTCGTTGTCGCATTATTATTATTAAATCATCATTGGCATTGTCGCATCGACCATCGTGACTATCATCATCAGCACCATACTGCACGTTTGCTTTTACTTTACAGAACATTCATAATACGCATACTATGATATTTCACTTATCAAAGACGAATTTAAAGTAAAATCACCAGCCTGAAAAAAAAAACGTATTTTGTTGTCCAAATTTCATTATAATTACACAAATTTTAAAGAGAGCGTCGGAACCCGCCACCGCCTCCATCACAAAAAATCCCGGATGATGATGTACTTAAGATACAATTGTAACATAAATAGCAGATGGTTAATCAGAATAGAGACTACGAGTTTGTATCATTTGTGTCAATCATTATAAAAAGGAGAGTTACATTAATTGATTCCCTTCAAGAGATTATTATTATTATTATTATTATTATTATTATTATTATTATTATTATTATTATTATTATTATTATTATTATTATTATTATAAATATCATTAATAAAAGAGACAGGTGCGCTCATCAGGTTAATATGACGTAACGTCTTTTCAGTTCAGACTGGGTCCCTCGCTTTAACGCTGTGCTTTTTCGTTATTTTTTACGTACGACCGGAGAGTTTACGAGACGTTTCTGAAACGCCTTTATGATTATTGTTAAGTTGGTCGTTATTATGATCGTAAATTTACGATAATGGCAGATCGTACATTGTATCTGAAACGCACCCCTGGTTTCCAGACATTTACGCAAACATTGGCTCATTCAAAGACAAAAACTAAAAATGTTGTCAAAACGATAAATCTGTGACAGAATAGCTTTAACTTTATTTTTATTTGAAGATAAGTTCCTTTCCTAAAATTAAGCCACTATTTCAGATTGATTTTGGATTTGCGATTTCACGATATTTTTCATTTACAAACGAGATAAATTCTCATAAAATTGTACTTGCAATTTAGTAATTCACTAAAACCTTGAATAAAGTGTTCAAGAATATAAAAAAAAATCCAATTAATATTCGATTCCAACAATTTACGATCTCAGTCATTTAGTCAAATGGTTAGAAAACGAATATTTTTCTGAGTTTTCCAATTGACAAGTAAAAATATCAGTTTTTTGAAAAAAGGAAAAAGGTTTCTTTTGCAAATGCCGAGTTAATGTGTGGTCTTGGTTTATAAACTTTAAAAAATACACATATATATATATATATAGAGAGAGAGAGAAATGTGACTTGTGTGTATACATTGAAGAAAATTAAAACAAGCGGATAACACCCGGCCCTGTGGGCCTCCAGTTTGAAAGTGTACAATAATTTAGATTAAAGATGCATATTAATGTTAAACAGACTTTTTTTAATTTTTAAAAATCGTAAGTAAGTTATGTACAACAATAGCAAATGTTGAATTTCAGTGTTCCTACATTTTAAAAGTTTATCATGAGTAATAAGATTTTTTTTATTTTTTTTAAATATGTTGCTTTATTGTTTTATTCAAGATTTGATAATAAAATAATTACTAAGCGCAGGAGGGTTGATATGTCCAGGTTACCGTATAAGGCATAGAGACGGTTTAAAAGTTAAAATAACAAACACAGTGTTCCTCAATATCTCCATATTCAATCATCAATCATTTACCAAGTTTACATAATTCCTGATTGTTCTGAAAAGATAAATATTAACAATCATAAGATAATGAAAAATAACGCATTTATAATTTTAGCTGTCTAAAAAACGTAAAAAGTCTAATATCTCATACGATATAATCATATGCAGTGGCAGATAAAAATTAAATGTAGATGATAATGAATAGGTATAGAGGGTAAGGGGACTCGAGACCTCCACCCATTCGAGTCGGGCATGTCACTAGTTGAAACGATGTGTCGCTGCAATATACTGGTGAACTTTTAAGATGGCTTCTTTGTTTGATTCTCGCCATATAGGAGGTTATTAATGATAAGGAGGCACTGAAGGTTCGAAAATAAGACTTGGCATAATTGCTCATAATTTCTACAGAACAGACGGAAATAGACTACGGTTTCTGTTTGACAACAAGAGTATAAGGGTGAGTCGATGAGAGAGTGTCGATGGAGGTCATGTTTTAGTGAGCTAGTTAGGTTTTAGACGTGGAACGGGATTTAAAGCTAATTTGTACGCTACAATGGACGGCTGTGAGACAACAATTGGAGAAAGGTGACTCCATTCACGAATAGCAGAAGAAAGAAATGATGTTTGGTAGAGTTGAGATTTGCAAGGAATTGGTTGGATCAAATGTTTGTTTCTGAAAATGTATCTATGATTGGGCTGGTCATGAAGCAAGAGCGATAAATATGTTGGTCTCAGCTTATGTTTCATTTTATACAAAATAGTAAGTTTACGTTTGCTTCATTGTAGAGTTTTGTTATATTACAGTATATTTGGCACGATTTATAATTCTTGCGGCCTCGAGTGCCTTAATGTCAGCTTTGAGATGCTCTGACGCATTGTCCCAGGTCACGTCACCGTACTTAAGCAAGGAGCGAATGTTTGTAAGATAGAGTTTTTTTGAGGCAGTCTCTGTTAAGAAGAAATGTAAGTTTTCGAAGGTAACGGAGTCGTTGCCAGGCGTTATTGACTAATGATGTGATATGAGATTTCCACTTACAGTCGTCTATGAGGGTTTATTCTAAGCGTTCAGAAACGGGATGTAATTGGGTATAATCATATCATAACTTAAGGTGGTCTGGTTTGTTTATCTTTCTCGAGAAAAGTAGTGTTCTCGTTTGTGCAGGGTTAAAGGAAACACGCCATGCCTTATACTAGTCATGCGCAGCTTGGAGGTCAGGGTTTAGAATTTCTGCGGTCATTTACAATCATAAACATTCTAGTGCCATCAGCAAATAGTCAGATGAGGGAACGGATGTGGGTAACTATGTCATTGGTGTAGATTAGGAAGAGCAAGGGGCCAAGGATGGATCCTTAGGAAACCCCGGCTGAGATGTTTGACCAACTTAAGTGCACGTTAGCGATGACTACTAATTGATTACTGGAAGACAAGTAAGCATTGAACCAGTAAAGTAGACTACCTTGGATACCGAGATGCTGTAGCTTGGAACGAAGGCCCTTGTACCATACACGGTCAAAAGCCAAGGAATCACAGCAAACAACACATACCTCCTTACCTTCGTCAGTGGCCTTACATATGTCATTGTAGATGTAAATGAGTTGATTTACCGTTGAATCTCCGCGGATGAAGCCAGACTAACAGGATGTGAGAAGGTGGTTAGAGGTGACACAATTATAAATGTGTTTGTGTACACATCTTTCCATTAGTTTGACAACACAGCTAAGAAGGGAAATAGACAGACGGGTCAGATTCATATAGATCGGGGAGACATTTGCGATTTTCCAGTTAGAAAGGAAGTGTGATGACGATATCAACTTCGAAAAGAGCAACGATAGGGGAAGCGCAAGGGAATCAGAAATTCTTTAAGGAGTTTCGGACTGATCATGTCCGGGCCACAGGTTTAAAATGGATTGATGGTTGCAATGGCGTCTTTGACGTCTTGCGGGAAGATGATAACTGATGACAGGTTGCAGTCTGCACGAGGGAATGAAGCAGTAAGAGAATGGTGTTGGTCGTCGACAGTGGATTTCTGACAGAAGTACGGGTTCATTAGAATTACATTTTCCAACTCATTTGTTGCAGTGATTCCATTGGCTATTAGTGTGGGAAGCGGATTTGATTGTTTTTCTATTCAATAGCAGTTTTGTTAACTTGAACCAATCTTTAATACTTATGTTTTCGCTGTTTATTCGTTGAATGAGCTTGTTTTGAAAGTCGAGTTGGGCTTTGCGTTTTTCTCTTTGGACATCATTGCGTTTGCATTTGAAATTTAACCATGCGGTTTCAGTGTTTGTCAACTTAGTTTTTTTTGTGGAGCCTTCTATGTTTACGAATTTATTTTGCAGAGGTTAGAGGTGAACCTTGGAATGTCATTTGGGCGGATGGTAACACTTTAAGATGGGATAGGTTATAAGGCTGCATTAAGTAAAGTTTGATTTAGTAATCCGAATGCTCGGTCTAGCTGATTCTGATAGTTATCTTGCTCCAATCATTATTTACAAGTTCGTTTATAAAAATGTCGAAGTCATCCTGGTCGTATCTCCATATTTTCCTTTTAAAAGACATGAATTTAGGCTTATTGAATTTTAACAAGGTAACCGTTGGACAGTGTACGCGCACAAGGTCAGGTATAAAAAGGGTCCGCTGTGAAGCTAGTGATAACATGTTCGGGATGGTTCACGATCATAAGATCAATGAGAGACGATGCATTTTCAGTGCAGTGGGTAGGTTCAGTAACAAGTTGATGTGCGTTAGAAGATGAAACAAGTTTTCTTTAAAGAGGGGTTTAAAACATTGACATTAAACTCTCCTGCTATAAGTATGGTATTAGAATTGCCTGTGAAGGCGTTGACGATGTTTTCATCTAAGAGAGACGAGTAGTCGTTATTAGAGTTCGGGGTTTAAAGAAGCCTTCAATGAGGTTATTTCGGTGCTGTGTAGTAAGTTCAACACAGGGAGGTTCAAGATCAAACAATACGAGATCAGACCTAGGAGAACACTAAATACCAGAACTAACGTAGATTGCAATCCCACCACCTTGTTTACCTAGTCTTTTCGGGGCGGGGGGGATCTAAATTGTGAATAATGATACCGTTATTGTCTGTGGAATAACGGAGCCAGGTTTGGTGAAGATGAGCATATCCTAGGACTGTGCAACTGTAGAATATTAAGTTAAGGTAAGATGCTCATGATATTAAGATGCGTATCACTGAGGCCAGAGTCGATGAGACACGAATTGGAGAACATGGGAACGCTTATTGTCGTTGATGATGTTGATGATGGGCCACGATTTGGATGTATGTCACCTGCCATGATAAGTTACATTACGAAAAGGTAAAGAGCAACGGAAACTTCGAGACATAACTGAACGTTTTGAGTGAAAATGTGGTTATCGTAAGACTTATCCGGTGCATTTATTCTATAACGCTTTGAAACAGCAGTGGATATCCGAGATCTATCTTAAAGAAGTAGATAAGTAACGACCGAGCCGGTTACACCTGTAGCATAGGCTATTGGATAAAGTAGTTATATAAGAATGAAGTGAGCATGGCGACAATTAATATGCTTTACGTATAAAGGGGCGCAATGAGTATATTTAGGATCATGTCAAGTAGTTATATAGTTCGCGCGCGATATATAGATGACAGATCTGACAGAATCGTTCGCTTGTAGAAGATGGTGGAGGTCACGGGCTACCTTGACTGGATAAAATGGTGATTCAGAACACATACTAGTAATGATTTCATAATAATGGTTGAGTATGTAAAAAACACTATCGTTTAAGTGGACAGTGGAAATACAAGGTATCATGTTAGTCAAAGACTCCGGGTCGAATGTGATTATGTCTAAGGGAAAGAAGTATGATTAAATATTTGCTTCGTATAAACAATAATTATTTCCCTTGCATGTAGAAAACTATGCTATTAACAAAAAACCCAAAAAGTATACAGTGAGAACTGCTAATATTTATGCAAAAAGCTACAGAAACAAGCCCAGTAGCAAAATGTTTAATCATAAACAAGACTAACATTGCTAAGGCTAAACAATCTTAATTTGTTGCGTGTTGTGTTAAGGTATACCAAAAAAAAAATCTGGTTTTATTTTGGTAAAAGAACGAGACGGTAAAGAATTATAAAAAGCACTCGTAAATCAAGCGAAAGGAGAAACATATACAATAATGACAAAAACAAATGAGCAGTGATTCATCTGAAACGTTTCTAGTTCATTTACAGTAAGGATTTAAACCAAATAATGTGTTTCGAGTATTAGTAGTTAGGTAAAGGTCAGTAGGTGTAAATAGATACATGTATACTTCAAGAATTAAGTCGAGCGACCTGGGGTGCAGCGCAACGTTTGAATTCATTGAGCGAGTATGTGGTGTTAATGCGGCGGACCGTCAAGTCGTTTTCTCTCACGAGGATCTTACCGTCGGCGGTCCAGACACTAGTGACGTTCTTGGTCTTCAGAAGACTGCGGGCATGATAAAACATAGGCCCTTCTGAATATTGCCTAATGAATATTCATGTTTATCTCAGAGTGAGGCTTACTGAGCAAGCTATCTAACTGCTTACCTAGAAACATGTATAGTTGACCATGGTGGAAGCATAAACACCAACATCTTTTAACAATCCTGATTTTTTTAGCCTTAGCAATGGTAGTCTTCGATTTAATACCACATTAAACCTTCATTTTTGTTGAAAATTATGTAAAAGATAACAAAACAAAGTTCTGGAAAAAAATCGATTGATAAAGGTTTTAAATACTATAGAGAGAGCTATATCCAGAATCCAGAATCCAGAGGTTTGTTACTTTATGTTGTGTTACGTTCATTGTTTATGTATACTGACCAGGCCTGTAAATTGCAAACCATTGATAAAGAACTGTAAAGATTGATCATACAGAGCCTGTTTATTATCATCTTAACCCTGCTCAATCCCTAATAAATTATGTAATCAGCAGCTACTCATATACTTTCGCCATGTAAGCCAGAGGGCTTATCAATACACATCCCTGAGGGTTCTCTAATAACAAGGATGGATCTGATGGTCAGAATTTGATGGTCAGTGGTTAATTTACCATAGTTTTCATAAAGCTTTTATCTAGTTATATTGGTTTGTAGTATCACCATACAAAATGTGATGTATTAAATCTTTTTGTTGCAGTTTCAAAAACAGATAATGGGTGTAGATTGGATGGAAAATGCTACAGATCCCAAAGAAAAAATGAAAACCCACACCAGTTGAACGTATATATTAAAACAATTAAACAGACATGATGTCATGCATGTACAGAGACAATATATCAAAACCAAATAACAAATGAAGAAATATAATATACATATTATGTTGTGTTTTTATTTCTCTCAAATACATGCGTTTATAAATTAATATAAACATCCATATTGATATAATTTTATAACGAATGCACTGCAGGTATCCTTCATGAATGACGAGAATATAGAGATCACAAGCTCATGGTGTTCGTGCCTTATTGGGTTGTCAGGTGTTTGTGGCCATGTATTGGGAGCACTTTACACAATTGCCAAATACAAGAAGCTTGGCACTTCCCTGCCACAAACCCATCATGTACCAAGGGGACAGTATAGAATGAAACTAATGAACTATCTAATGAAAACCTATTGATGCCCAACATTTCAAGTTGAAGTTGCTGATTGAGATTTTCATTTTCAACTTTCTGGTCAGCTAGCTCTTTTTGCATCCTCTATATAGTATCTTCTTGTATTAGTTTCGCTGTGAATTCAGCAGTTGAACTTTATGCTTGTTGAGGTAGACTGTCATCAACAGTTGACACATGAACACTGAAAACAAATGAATGCATATACATGTGCATGTATTGAGTTTGTTTAGATGAAACATTACTGCTTATTATATAGCATTTATTTTTTTCATTTCAATGTTTAATATGCTCATTAAATATTAAAGTTGCACATGTGTTATTTTACTTTTGTTTACATACCTTTCATCTGCCATGATCTTCCTCTTCAATGCTCGCCTTTCTGGTTTGTCACTGCTCCAATCAAACACAGACGGTACATAAGTTGGCTTGAGACATTTCCGGACTAGTGTCCATGCCCGATAATCTTCTTGTTTGAAGTGTTATGAACAAACAACCATCATGGTGATCTGAAATCAAATACTTGTTCATCAATGCTGTTTAGCATAAATATGGTATTTCTAAGAGCCTGCACTGACCCACGTAACTTTATTGATAAGCATTGGTACTGTTTCCTTTTGAGTGTTTATTACTTATATTTATTTTGAAATGACATGCTTAAGTGTTACCATTTTAAAACAATTCAGCCAAAGAACATGTGTCTAATAGCAAAAGTTTTCAATACATTGTTAGACAAATAGCCTTAAGTTAACAGAAAACAAATTGAATTTACCTTGAAATGTTCTCCTTCATCTCGTCTTATATTCACAATCCATTCCGTTTTCATAATTGGATCTTTAGGTACTTTATGGAAGTGTATGTTATTATAATACATAGAATCTGAGTTACATAAAGGTACACAGCAATGTAAAGCAGATTTTCCACTGAATTGCTTCGTGCTTGGGCTTATCAGGTGGTCAGCCATTGTGTTTAGATTCTTGTTTAGTTAGTTTCGCTCTGGTTATGGAATGCAAGGTATATAATTTGAGCTGCGATCCCATGTCAAATCTTCGTTGATGTAGACACCAATATGACCTGATGCTTTCAGCTTGATTTCATTCAGATAGCGGCGGCAGATGCAAAAGACCCTGGTTTACCCTTTAAGATGTTAAGAATTTTAACGTCGGTGACCTCGCTTTAGGTTTCGGGGATACCAGAGACTCTCAGACAATTTCTATGGCTATATTGCTCGGCCGCGTCAGCCTTTTGCTCCAGCTCGCTAACATTTACACTGAGCTTGGCATCGTCCTCTTCTAGTGCATTTATCTTTGCTAAAACCCGCAAAATAACAATGTTGGAGACTAATGAGGTAAATCTGGATTCATGTCAAGTGTGTATCGTTTTTTTGAGCATTGTGCCAGTTTTTCGGAACAAAGATCGGAATCGCTAAGCCAAATGTTTGTCGCCGGTTGCAGGGCAGTGTTAGTGTTTACGTCATCAGATGTCTCATTAATTGAGGATATGGTTAGTTGCGGGGAAGGGGGTTCATCTTTTGTTTTCTTTAAGTCGGATTTGTTAAATGGATACGACAAGTTTCGCTTTCTGTCTGGTTTAACTTGAGGTGTAGTTGAATAAGTGATCATTTCACGCCACGCTTACAATTACCATCAGTATAGATGAAGGATTTTTCAGCGTGGGCGTAACGAACAAGTTTGTCTTATATGTCCTTTTATTACAGGTGTTCAAATGGCATGTTAGTAAACGAATAGGTTGTTGCTCATCCTAATTTCGTCAGACATGACTACATTGCTGTATCATAGTAATAAGAGACCATATATACGGTACATAAAAATTATTTTGTGTGTGTTTGCGTGTGTGTGTGTGTGTGTCCGTGCGTCCGTGTGTGCGTGCGGCGTGTTTAAAATTCCTCTCATCAGTGATTATGCATATAAAATTAACGGTTAATGTGTTTGTATGTGTGCGTGCGTTCGTACGTGCGTGCTTGCGTTCGTGCGTACGTTTGTGTGCGTGCGTTTTCTCATTTTCACTTATCAGTGATTATACATATAAAGATAGATAGCATTATGAAAAATTTAGATTTTGATTTTGAATCATGAATCCACATTTTCTATACGACCATTGTAAAATAAAGGAAGCTTAAACTTAAGATATTCAAAGCAACATTTTTGCTTTCCGTTATGGGCTAGCTCTGGCCCTAAGTGTTTAAAAGTTATGGGGCGAACAATAGGCCGACGCAACGGGCGATAAGCCACAAACGATAATAACCGTTACAAAATATATGAAAACAAGTATGATATAGAGGATATTTGTTTATTTCAGTGTTAGATCGTATTATATTTACAACCTAACTTCAATTCCTTTAATGAACTGCCTTTCGGCAATTGCGTTTGTCAATCGATGAACGCAACATCTTCGGATATGTTCGGATTGCAATTCATCGTATTACAATATACACGAAAACTATTGATCTTGTTTGTTTTGTGTCAGCAGGTCACGTAAAATATAAATGAACATTTTAGAAAGTTTTGATTTATTATATGTTAAATGTATTGTTGCTATAAGTTTTTCAATTTAACGTTTAAAAGTTAATGAAAGTTCAAGTGATTGATATTTTCCCGCGTTATTGTGACATCATTTGCAAACATGTTGTCGGATTAAGCATGCCCGTATTAAGATTCAAAGGTGTCGAATCACATTAATTTTGATAGAGCCTTATTTTTGGTCCAAACGCAGGAACAGAACAGTGATGATGAATTAGAGTGCAAATGTGTGTTGGCGATGCATGTGCATGGTGTTTGCCAACAAAATCTAATCACCTCCAAATTCCATTTTTTCTAGGATTTGAAATCGAGTGTCAAAATGCTACATTAAATATATAATGCTTTTAAGAAACTCATAACAGTCTCCGTAGTTAATTAAGAGTTGAACATTATTTTCTGCGTTTCATTGATTTATGAAGTGTCGGAAAAAATACACATAATTTGCATAAACACTGACGTAGCTGGGTAGAGCATGTCTTCGTCAAGTAATATGCAATTGAGGCGTTGGAAGTCTAACACTCATAAAACATATATTCGCTGGATCTTGCATGACGTAAGTTTCATTTACAGACGTTTGGATAATAGGGGATTATGGACAGGATGCCAGGCAACCTGTCGGGGGCGACCCGTCCTTGGTTTGAAGACATCGATGGCATGGCTGTGCTTCCGTGGGGCAAAACTCCGAGGTATAAGACCGAACATTAAAACAAAGGTACTTTTTCACGATATGCCCTATAGATCGATATGTCTCCTGTCAGTGTGACTCAATCTGGGTGGGAACGACATTGTAGGCGATCAACTGGCCGGCTTGTTTGCCACTATAGACGCAACAATCCTCTAGGTTAACATTTTGCCAAGGTTGATGTGGCCACAGGGCTCACACTTGGACAGAAAAGCGGGTGGATCGCTTTGGCAAGTTCGAGGTTCGACACCATTACATAAAAAAATGTTCTTACATTTTGCATATACACTAAGTACAACAGATCAGCCTAGCCTCTCTCGGCTTGTCGGGTTCGTTCCCATTCGGACTCTTGTCATTTTGGTTATGCAGAAGTAAAACTATCAATGTTGTTTATTTGGTTTCTTTTCAACGACGAGGCAAAATAAGAACCTTTAATTTCCAAATTCAAGCCAATGTGGTTAAATAACAACGTCTACATGTATCTTGTTATCGGTTTCCTGCTTTAAAACTGTCCGAAGTACACAAAGCTGGATCATGTAGCACCTACATACCCATACAAGTAGTATTCGCAACTTTCTTATACCTTATATGTATTTTCTCGATGGTATCGTCAGTTACGAAAAACCTTTTTAAAACGATTTTACTATGTTAATCTATCTGTATTCAAAATCCATCAATTATTGGTATCATGTGATAAAAAGGAAGTTATGGATGTTTGTAAATATATAAAAGAAGCGTCTGTTATACGCAATTCACTTATAAACAGTATAAGTTAAAATTAGTAGTTATGAAACATTCCCTCACTGCCAAAGTTAACATATCAATTATTTTGTATTCAATTTACATAAACTGTTTGCCTTCATTACTTTATATTTTAAAATATATATTTTTATTTAGACCAATGCAACCTTTGTGGTAACTTTGTTGCAAACTTTGGGAGACTCGTGTCGCACATAGGATATATCTTGTGTCGCCCTAAAGTAATTGTGTTTTTCTCTTTCCATATAGTTTTTAAATCAATTAACGATTTTTGCAAATGGATTTGGCTTTTCAAAAGGTTCAGTCATTGAGCACTGACCAGCAGGATATATAATTTTAGGAAAATTCACAAATAAAAAAAGAAATGTTTATTATGAAAACAGCCTTTGGGATACATAAGATTTTTATTAATTATTTTCTTGTCATGGATATATGTTTTAGATAATAATTCATAAATGTGAACGACGGAATATGCTTTAACAGAAAATATATTTTTGTTCAACTGAAAAGATTCCAAAATTTGCTAAAAAAATATATCTTCGCAAAATGCGGTCATATTCCGTGATATCATGTCGCCCAAAGGTTGCTATTAGTTCAATGCTTTACAAACTATACGAAGGCCCTTTACTATTCGTTGAATTATTTACTTTATTTAAAGGTTTATGAACACAAATGTCAAAAGTCCTCATTGTTAAAGTCTTATTTGAAAATGGTCAAATGAACCTGCGCACAATATGTCGAGGAAGTTTCAATTTGGCCTACACTCTCTATTAAGGGTGACGATCCTGACGAATTATGTGAGAACAACGAATGGTAATTCTTGCCTCATGTGCTAAGGTTACCATATGACGATAATTCCTGTATTATGTTATATTGGTAATTGTAACAGTTCATTTTAGAACCATTTAAGGTATAAAGACTTACAAATTTGTTCAGATATTTTACTTCATATACAACGAATATGATCGGAGAGAACCATTACAAACCAAATAAAGCACATATATATTGGTCAGTAATGGAATTTTCGGTTTTCATCACAATTATCTGACTAATATGTTATTATGTGTCATTACATGGTTTAATGCTTTTCACTGCACATTTGATTTTATCATGCACACAGATAAGTCGGACTTGAAAACAGAGATATCTGTGATTTTATATACAAAATCTGTCATCTTAAAATGCTACTTATTGGCCGGTCTGCATCCACTAAAACATTGATCAAAGTTGTTGATCACAATTACATATTTTTTTCTATATGGAATGCGTCAGGACTGCCTGCTACCGATAATCATTCCAAAATATTATGGTCAAATCGTACCGGCAATTAAATAACTTCTTCACTTTGTATTTAAATAACATTTGACATTTTTTGCTATTTCTGTTGTCAACAAATTTTACGAAAATCAAAAGAAATGAAGTGTTTTAGGTTATATTATTGCAACTTACACATCTTCTTTAATAAGTGGCAGGTTCAGTTCATGTATGCATATTTCTTTTAAAAAGAACTTAAGTTTAATACTGTTATTTTACTGTTTCGTTAATGTTCATCTCTTATTTATCCGTTAATAGTGAATGCTGGGATGACTGACTGTTTCCATGTTATTATATGTGTGTTACTACAATCGGCGAAAATAACTGCGAAATGGTGTATTGCATATTAAAGTGACACTACTTTTAACATATGTTGTTTCACATATGTATGACAAACATACATTTTAAAGTAATAAATCTTTAATTACTTACTAAGAAATGCATTTTCGGAATTTCTTCTTTACTGATAACAAGATTTCAAACGTGTATTCAATAGCTGAAAACGCACAAAACATTTGAACTGTCGCAAAATAGCCCTCTCTTTCTTAATGTCCAAATAAATTCAAATTCTTAGTCCAATAGAATCTAATGATTGTGAAGATTCATGGTTTCAACGTTATCAGTAGACTTACAGTCAATTGCTTGAATCCTGAATTGAACGGCGTAGAGACAGCACCAGTGTCCCGTCTGACAATGACTGACCGATGAAACTTAAACCTATCAGTTTGAACTTCATTGAGTAGTCCATTATGTTGTTTGTTACGCATTTCCGCTTTACAAGTATTGCATGAAATATACGTACGACATGCAACGAATAACGTCGTATTCAAGATTTGTATTTCGTAATTATTTGCATGACCCAGCGATTATCAGTTTAGCGGCGCGGGCCGATTTTCGATTATTTTCCTGCGGCCCGTAGAACGTTCGCACGTGAATTCAATTTTCGCCTAAAAATCAATTTTGGCGACTACAAAATAATGACTTGGCTAAATAATCAAAATTTATTGATCCGTTTGAACATATTTATTATTGAAATCTTAAAGGGAGGCAAAATCGAACGCGGTTTAGAAAGACATGTTAGTGTTTGATAACTTGTGTGGACCGTTAGGGTGGCGTTTTTCATTCTGCGTTGACATTCAAAAACAAAACAAAGGAAGCGGCAAAATTGAATTAACTTGAAAAACAGCAACTGCTCATATAGTTGACATCAATAATACGAGGTATTAGTTTATTTAAGTACAAACAGTCGTTCTACTTGCTAAGTGTTCATGTTTATTGAATTGAATTCAGTTATTCAGGACATAAACAGACATATGTCAGTGATTCGTACAGAAAAGTTTGCATAGACGTTGTGGATTGTTCAAGTGGATCAATTGAAATTGGAATGGGAACATAAACATGACAACAAAATGTTGTTTGCCTGTTTTGAGTTAAGTCATCGTTGTCAAGCCAGAACGAAATGAGAATGCACAACTGGATTGCAGGTAAACTTTAAAAAGCAAACTTTAAACTTGCAAAATAAAAAAATAGTAACAAATGTATTAAAGATACTACGTCTCAGGCCATTATGAGTCACTCGGGCCAATTATCACTCAATTATCAATTATCACTCGGCTACGCCGTGTATTAACATCTAGGTAAAATACAGGTCAAATAAAATGTGATCTTATTAATTAACTCAACAACCGTGTGCAGTCTTTTACATTTGGCTGTACTGTGATTATATGTAACGTTAATGTTCTGATTTATTAAATGCCATACCCTAACCCAAATCATGTACATGCATGTTTTAACTCATGGAACATGGATATTTATTAACCTTCATATTAGTATAATTTAGAATTTTCATTTTCTTGAAAAACACTTTTTTCTGAGAAATACTTGTTTAGAAGTGTTATTAAACGTGTTGTCGCATAAGTTTAATGTCGAGTAAGGAAACGTGCCCATGTAAGCCATATTTATTTACTTTGAAATATAAAATCGGGCAGCAGATCTGAAATTTGTTTATTGATTTCCTGTCTCTCATTCAGTTTGTGTTCCGGTCCTGCACCAAAGTATCCTGACTGTGACAAGGATAAACTCCAAATATGATTTCTTAATTCTTTTGAATCGCTCAGACCCGAGTCAGCCATAGCGGATTTCCTCCGCACTAAATGATGTAAAGCCCCTGACCTAGCAACCTGGTCGAGGGATTTAGCATTTATGGCAAAAATGTCCCGCACACAATGGCACTATCAATGTTGCATTGTTTGTCTGTAAGTTTAGACAACAAGTTACGCAATGCTTGTTGTATGTATACATTGATGACAATACCCATTCTGGCTGCATGTTACCCCTGATATGCAATTTTCTCCAAGTCATTCATTGGTTGAGAACACAGATATTGTGATTTTACTGCTTTCTGTCCTTATTTCTTCAATAGTAAATTTCCCACAATGCTGTCAATACTCGTTACTGCTAATATATTCTCTCCTTTGTCTGATATAGGAAAAGCTGACCTGTAACTGTCTTTTTAAGCTTTTGTTGGTTTTTCTGTTCTCCAGGACAATTTAAAAACAGATATTTGACTGTCATCTAGAGAAATACCATTGTGTTTTTTTCAGACTTTGTTGTGGCGCCAAAATTTCTTGCAAAATATTACAAGTTTTCGAACTATACGTTAGAAAACGATCATCACTATCATCACTATCAGAGTCAATTGGTACTGTGTGTGCCTTGCGACCGTTGGTCTCCGATGCGCCATCCTCGCCTAACAACTCCGAACGTTCTCTTTCTCCAGGCATCAACGATAAAGTGTCATCATCCACATCATGTGTAAACACAGTATCCTGTATCGGTGAGAGGGGAATACCCACCAATGTGGCAACCCTCTTTGGGTTTGTGTTACCAGTTACTGTACAAGTAGTAGCAATGGTTACTGGTCTCTGCCTGGCGGAGATAGCAGTATCCACTATACTGAAAAATCTGTCCAATTTCGAGCCAATGCTCTCGAAACATGACTTAACATCTTTCCTCAAGGAATCTAGCTCTTTCCTGCTTGCTCGCGGGGTACGATAAGATTTCTTCTGAGAAACATGTGACCGAACCGATTCAGTGTCAAACTAGTTTTCTTCCGTTTCTTCTAAAAACAAGCTATCTTTCTCAACACTATCGTTGCCTTACGAAGTGTTGGCCATAATAATCCATAAAAATCCAATTTATAATCCAAAAAAAAACTATAAAATAATTGTTAAAGCACTACTAAATTGTCGTTAAATTATAAGAAAACTAAACATGCTGATGTTTCGACGCCGGAAGTAAAACTGAAGATATGGGGTTTACAGGTGTTTATATAGAGCGCTTGTATCACGTGACCATGGTAAGTCACATGATCGCTGTATATAGCGTATTGTTGATGTTTAAAGGAGGTAATATCCTTATGTTTATTTCACCAGGCAAGTATAAATCATGAAAAGAAAATGCGGTATTCATGAGGTTAAAGGCTATTAGGAGATTACAAATTGAACAAGTTATCAAACAAAGTCTATCTTTATAATGGATATTGACATGGTATTTGTATATGGCAAATATGGGCAAAAAATAAATAAGATAAAAAAATATATTGGAAACATTATTTTGCAAGTGCCGACTGGGCTTTTCGAAACAAAATAAAACTGGGATATATGATTATATCTAAATCACGTTTGAGACAAGTGAAAAGCGATTGTGAATTCTGAACTTCACCAACAGTATCTGCGCAGAATAACAATTTAAACAGATAAAGCCGACATCGAAAGACAGGGAAAACCCACGAAGGAAAATGTGAAAAAATAAATGTTTTATCGCACCAGCGTTCAGGAAATTGTACGAAATAAGACATGTACACGTAAGTTAAAGTTACATTTGAACAATTCAAACGTTAAAAATGTCTTTACAACATCAACTAAAACCTTGACAGTGATGGGCTGGGTAATGCCTTCAGTAAATTGCGCTTTTGATAAAAAGTCACTTTTTATGTTTTTACCCCTCGTAGATCTTCCGAACAAACGATTATGGAATGTGGATAGTACATTTAATCACTTCTTTTGGTTATGAATTGTTAATATGTCCGACTAAAGTAAAAACTATATTTGTACAGACATTTTCAGACACGCTTATCTCCAAAGGGATGAAGGGATGATAGCCTTGACAAGCCATATGATAAAATGAGATTCAGTCTTTTTTGTTAAAGATCATCAAATATTTCAACAAATTAAAAGTTATTATATTCCGGAGTCCTGAGTAAACAAGTGTATGTCGGGGGGTTCCATATTCAATTCCTGCTTTCAACGGCTTCTTGCTTTTACTGAATACTAATGTTCGTTTTGTCTGCGTTAATCTCTATGTTTCACGTCCGGAAGTGTTGGTAAACGATATTAATTAAGCGCTGGAAGCAATAAGGTGATGTATAAATTAGGTATAAGCCGGGCTACTACTTATGGTGGACATGACCTTTGACCTAAATAAAGCTTACATTGAATTTTAAAAGGAGTTTATCAACATAAACAAGATATGATCACTTCGACAATATATCGAATTATTTCGGCTTGGCTTGATACATGTCCTGCATATCTGACGAAATCAGAAATCAAAATATTATAAGACGTTTGAATTATTTAAAAGATATCGGTTTATTCTATTAAGAATAAGTTGCTCATTCTATTTTGAAAAAGGACCGATAACCAGTGGGGTCGGAAGCCTTTATAAATAGGATGATTATTCTCGTTTGTCCTTATATGGGGACTCTCATGAACGGTAGGGTATGTTATTTAACAAGATAACGGGGATCAAAGAAGATACATAATTCATAACAAGTTCATTCAGTATGCAGTCGACCTGATGATTGGTGCAGCCTTATATTTTTTTAATCACTTCGGTTACTTTGTCGAAACTTAAAGATTCAGAGACGCCAGTAAGTATAATACTTTGCTGATTTTAGTATTCATCTAACTCCAGCGATGAGTCTAAATCCTTTGCGTTCTGTACAATTGCATTACTAAAATACTTCGAGATGAAATATTTGTAGCATTTAGTAACGTTTTCATCAGTAAACAAATTTTCCATCGACAATTAGCGTATTGAAAAAATCTATAGTATTGCCATTTTGCCCTCTATGTAGCTTCTAAAAGGTTTTATAACTAGGTTCTGTGGTCGTATTAATATCGTCGTAAACTCAATTTCCATGATCTCATCTACACTGAAGATTTATTTGATTGAAATTACGTTTTGCATTGGTGTAATAAGTGCATGAAAATTGGATTGGGCCACGTGGAATGCCTTTATTAACCCAGCTCTGCTAATTACACATGACCATGTATAGGCGTGCATATGGCTGGGCGTGCTCATTAAATATTCTAGTCGGAAAGTATTGTAAAGCCTCATGCAAGATAGTTTTCAGATGTTCATTGAGTGTTCTCTGTTGATGCACGTACATACCCTGTACATTACTAGGAATATGCGATGCACGTGCGAGAACTGCCAAATGCACCCTCTTACACTTAATCCAGGATATACTGTGACTGCGTAGAGACTCTTGAGGGTCCGATGTTGTAAGCAGTCTCGACAACGATTGTGTAGATTGTCAACAACATATAGAACATAGACTTCTCGATTAGCACATGGCCAAGAACGTTGTGTAATCGAAAAACCGTGTAGTATCAAATTGTCATACTCAATAAAAACAACAAAAAATGTCCAGTGAATATAAAAGCCTTTATAACTTTCGCTACATGCTTATATTGCGCGTTACCACAAAATTTTATTGATCACTGTGATTATATATTTTTTACATTTCTTGACAGTTTCATATTACATTACTTACCAATGGTAAGTCGGCTTTTGAAGTAGAAACGAAAGACCTAAAGATGACTATCCAAAGGTCAGGCAGGAAAACCTTGGTTAGTCTGAAAATCCCGTTAACATGAGTATATGTAAAGGATTAAATCGGTGAGGGATCTAGATTCCCTTTATTTGTTTCGATATCCTTTAATTAAGTATAATTTTTATTGACTTTACGTTCTAACGTGCATTTCCATCCATTGTAAGAGTTTAAATGTTATCGAAACAAATACTTGCTTTCCACCATCCGAATGTCCACTACTTGTTATTACGACAACAGCAGCAACATCAACCCAATCAAGATCTACTGCTGTTACAAATAATTGGGGAGTTCTCAATCTAATCAAAAGTACACGTTTTGTCATTTTTTGGCAGAGATAGTATTTTATATATATCCATGGCCTTTACCAATACAGGTCATTGGTAGATTCAATGCAGAGAATGAAGTGGCGCAATATGGTATGCAAGCGGCAGAAAAAATATCTGACAATAGTAAACCTAATAAACGTTTTTAAGTGAAAAAGGTTCCTTTTTCAATTAAATAGAATGATTCGAAACTACGGCTAGTCAATTTGAGTCAAAATGTAAAAGTCCTTGCTTTAACTTAATTAGCAATGCCATGAATAGCAATTTTGGAAATCCAGATCATTCGAAATATTATACATTGAATAGTGTATTAATATATAGTCACCCTAAAACAAAAACTCAATAACTGCACAAATAAATAGAAGCATTATTATTAAATATTGAGTTTCTGCACTAAGGTGACGAATTATGCTAACTTAAAGCAAAATATCAAGTTCTTAAGTCACATTGGGGGAGTTCTTAAACTAATTTTTGAAAAATAACAAGGCAAAATAAGTTACATAATTGTGTTTAATCTTTCCTGAAAACACACAGGAGAAGGACATATTCACTGTGTCAACTCGTTACCAGGTGAAATGGTTGACATATGTTATTTGACTCGTCCCTTCAATGACGTTGGCGCAAGGGTAACGCACCACGAGATGAGGCGGACGGACCTGAACTACTTCCAAAACGGATTTTCAGTTGGTATGTTTTCAGTTTACTATATCCGATGTTTATTTCCTGGAATACATATCATATATCAGTCATATTATGAACAAAGCAATTGAATTAATGGTTGTTAATCTTGCATTAGATGCCAAAGTGAAGAAATTTTCTGGATGTCGTAATATGAAATACTATTCTATCTTAGTTTTTAATGAATGCGACCGATAACAACCATTAAGTTAAAACAGACATAAGCTCAATCAAATCTATTCATGCGAATGCTGAACGTAGTTGGATATCTTACCTGAACTATGAATTTAACAAGCATGAAGTATTTTATTCAATACTTTGCTTTATGACATCGAGTACTGAAAACAAGAAAATCAGACATCAAAATTTTAGTACATGTATGAAACACATTTTTTTCTTAATTATGCATCAACAAAATAAAGAATGCCATTACTATTTGAGTAGATGATTAAAAAAACAACACAATATTGAGTATGATTAACTGGTTTAATTTCAATATATTCAGATGGAGCAACTGTGAACATGGTTCACTATTAAAAAGCAAATGTTTGACTGAATTTCTTTAAAAATCATTCTTAATTTTATAACTTAAATAAAGCTATGATGTACTGGTTTAGGGCAGAATGAACTACAGAACAAGAATTTAAAAAAAAAGATGCAATTTGCGTTGCACGGCAACACAAATACATCACAGCGAATAATTGGTGATTAGCAGGATTGCGGAGGAAATAAAATTCATACATGGAATCAATGATATAGATGGTCATCTTGCACATATCTTTGTAAAGAAATCATTTCAAATGTTCGATAACATAAGTGAAATTAGCTTTCTCTGGTTTGGTTTACCATCACAACCCTTAGTTATTCAACCACATACTAACGCTTCTTCGACCACATCACTTTAAATAATACGATTTGACACGATGAAATTTAAAAAAAACTTTTTAAACATTTTTTCTAGGATTAAGCCTGAAACTCGATACATATTTTATATCTGTACGTACATTTTCCGTAAAGGTCTGAATTCCATGTATTTTAGCGCAAAAAGCGGGTATATGAAACAAATGTCTACAAAATATTGATTATATTTGCAAATGTATACTTCGTTGTCATTTTCAAGTGATAGTTCCGTGTTTAACAAAAGTTCATGTAAGTAAGCACTATTTTATATGTTTATTATGAAGTTCCTTCGATGTGTATTTTAATATAAATATTCTCTTTTATAAGAAAACCCCTTTACATCTTTAAACAATTTTTGATGTGCAAAGTTAATGGAGTACATTTTTGTATGATATTACATGTACTATGTATTGTATATGTGGTATACTATACATACAATAATAATATAGTACAAAACATATCCTATATTCGATTTATATTTTAGAAATCCAGTAATTTTAGTTTATTACTACATTATACCTGTATCCCAGCAGGCAAGGCTCAATGGGTCCCATATGGGCTGAATCTGGGCAAAAAGCCCATATGGGGCCCATATAGGACCCATAATATGGTTAAGAATGCCCAGATGGGACATTTTGCTCACAAACACTCACCTAGTTTCAAGAATTGTCGATTTTAAATAAGTGATTGTTCGTACAAGATATAGACCCAATATTCTTTTATTTTAAAAGGGAGTTATCGAGGGTATTTACTACAAGCAAATATGGTACAGACAATATTTCGACATACACTGGTATCATGGTTTATCACGATGGGATTATAAATAATCTAATTTTTGTCTGTTCAAGGTTTTGGCTGACTCACCCGCCTCCGAACGTTACCAACGACAAATGATATAATTATCATAAGTCGCAACTTTGAATGACACAAAGGAAACTAAATTACTGTCGCCTAAATGTAAAACAAAATTGTTGAGATAACCCCTGTTTTTCACAGGTATCATGGCAGTGATTTACATGCGAATGGGGGTATATATATAACCTACATCACGAACGCCGCCTGTAACCTGACTTGGAGTGACGCTTAAAAGGAAACACAGATATATTCCGTGCAAAAAGTAAGTTATTTTACTGTTGTTTAACAATTATTTTGATACTCATTCGTATTTATCATTAAAGAGAATTGGGGAATATTAAAACTCGGCTCATAAACTTACATATTTAGAACACGGAAGTAGTGTGAATGATTAGTAAAAATCTCATTGAAATCTTGACTATAAATAGTCGGTGACAATCTTGGTAACATTTTAATGCAAACTTTTGTGTAAAAATGAATGTTATTTTACGTTGATACTCTCTTGCATAGCTGAGAAAAAAAACCAAGATGACGTGTAAGAACGCCGTCATTTCAGCATACCATCAGTTGATATAAAGGACAAATGATATATTTAAGTTGAAATATGTGTGGTGTGAACTTTTTCAACATATACAGTACATTGCAAAAGAAACTATTTGAGTGGTATGGTCATTTAAAGGTCAACGGTAAAATTGTAGACCCAAAATACTTAATTTAAGCTAAATCACTATTTATAATTAGTTATTAGTCTACTGAAAAAAAAGTTATTGTAACCTTTTGTCTATGGTATTCACTAAAATAATGAGGCTTCAAAGACACGATTGTCTTATTGTATGTTTTCTTAAAATAACAACATTCCAATTATGTTTACGAATGTAATTTAAGCCATTCTATCACTGCACATGTAAAAGCATGTTGAAAACAGTGTACTTAATTGATTGTACAGTGTTTAATATGCACGTATACATGTTAAATTCATAAAAGTTTGCAGCTGGTTAGATTAGCCCTATCCAACGGCTGTTGGGTAGATACTGTATTTCAACAGGCATTTAACTGTATATGTCTTTATTGTTAATGGTGGTATATATTTGTTCATACTGATAAACGTAATATTGTAATTTTTTCAAGAGGGGAATTTGAGTAATTAGTCTGTTTTTTGTTTTTTTTAAATTTGACAATGATCTCAATGATCTCTTGAAAGCTGTAAATGATTTTAGTCACCATAGTGTGATGGGTATCAGTACAGTTCATTTAGAAAGAAGCATTGCGAAGGTCATTTAAAGGTCAATAGATACATTTAGTCCCGAAATGCTTAAATTAAGCTTCATAACTGATATATTTAGCCTTAAATCAATGGACATGTAAAAGCATGTTGACAACAAAGTATTTAAGTTATATGACAGTGTTAAATAAGCATAAACACATGTTTAAAGGATACATAACTGGTGAGATTTACCCCACCCAACGACTTAATCATGTTGGGTAGGTACTGATAAGTCTAAATGCTCTTCCAATCAGTATGCATGATTATTTGAAAGTATGAAATTGATATGTTAGTGGCATAGTTGAAACTAAAACACTCAGTTTACCTGTTGATGTACATACGTAGTTGTTTGATATGGTTATGGTTGAAATGGGAACCAGCACTATTGAAAAAGAAAGGATTTATTCCTGAACATTATTTTTTGGGGTAGATTTGGTAAACAAAACAAAACGAATACAATTTTATAACAAACTGTATAATTTACATGATAGAAATATTTTACATTGTGAATGAGTTGCCAAGATAAAAAAAAATCCTCCCGGAGTAGGAATGTTTAAAAAAACTGCACAGTGTTTTAATAACTTAGTTTGTGAAATTGGATTGAAATTAGAAAATTATTTTTGATGAAAATTAGAAAAGAGTCAAGAAAAGGGTGATTTGTTTTCTTTTTAATTGTAGTCATTTTATCGCTTAAAGTCACAAATATGTTAAAAATAACCATTATTTATCAAAGCATTTTTTACTTTGAAGACTTAATGATTAAACTAATGAAGATATGTTGATTAAGCTACGAAGATATGCTTAAATCATAATACCGAAATTTTATTTTGTCTTCTTGCTTATTCATATAGTGTCTTTTTTGTTCTGTATTGACTTAGCGGTGAGTATGTATGCTCATCCTTCAAGATTTTCATCATTTTACCATACGTTTAGAGTACAAAGACAAGCTGAAACTTGAAACTTGGTTTTGAAAAACTTATGTGCGTAAAACGTTTAACATTTAGATCATATATCAGCTCTTCGGTTGGTGGTCGCTACTTTAAAGCGACATTGTGCTACCATTTTAGTTGAATTATTGATGAGAGTCCAATAAAGTTAGACTTGTATTCGACAGATCGTTTCCTAACAGTAAACCACATGAAAAAGTTAATTGTTCAAATAATTAAAAGGTTGTTAAACACAAAAATATCAATTTCTGCTGACGAACACGTAACCGCACTTTTATCAGTCATCATTTTAATATATCATCGATATAAATGCCTGAAGTGAGCAATGGCCAAAAATAGCGTTCCCGTATATAAACGTGCCAAAAGTATAAATTCTGAAAATAAATATGATTGCAGTTTATTTTCTGTAAATTCCTTCAATTGTAATAAACTTTACCATTTTATTCTTACATAATTCATTCATTTTACGAACTCTTTAAGCGTAAATATGCTCCGATCGAAAGCTCAGTAGGGATTGCCTGCCCAGAAACATTGTGACGCTTTTATAATCTCTCAGGAACACTACAATGACTTACCTTTGAATAACGAAAGTGTCACTTAAAAGGAAAGCATTAGACAAAATAATGATGACAGTGCAAATCAAATGAAGTGGGGGTCAAATGATTGTCTCAGAAAGGAATGTTATGAAAACAAATGCCAGCCATATTGGAAAAAGGCTTTAATGAATCCTTAAAAACTTTTGAATGTGAACCAAAAAAAAGGTCTCTGAATTATGAGTCGTCGTCTTCTACATTTAGAATCTAGACCTTCACCAACGGATGTTGTGCCGATTTAAACAGATATGGCCAAACTATTGTGTACAGTCATTACCTCCTCAACAATGAATACTAACACGAGTGCCAATATATCATATTGGTTGAAAATGTCCGGCCATATCATTGTGCTCAATCCCGGCCAGCTGTTTCGTGTTTTCGTCAATAGTCAAGTGTCAGACCAGCTATTTTAGGAAGGTGTGCAAAACGTGCCATTTAAAACATTTTTAGCGAACCGGTGGTTACAAAACATTCCTTTCTTACGAAGCCACAGAAACCATTAAGTGTATACTGCTCACCAGTGAACTTCTTTCGTCAGTTACCATCTTAGCTTTCTTATTGCCTGACGCTGTTTCGTCTCGCCGTTTTTTCTTCTTATTCCTCTTCTCCGTAGCTACACAGCTTCCTAAAATAGCTGGTCTGACAAGTCCTACCTGGTAGAAAGGTGGAGTATGCATTGCTCTTTTCTGTTGGAACCCTGAAGCGTCTGTGTCTCTGATCATTCAGAATATCAAAAGTCTTTGACCGGCAGGCATTGACATGTTAGAGCACTTTCAGATGCCGGAGTGAATGGTAAGTGATGGGGCCTGTGTCGTTAATTCAGCCTATCGCACAAAGAGTTCAAATATGTTCGGTTGTAACTGACCTGTCATCTGGTTCGTAGGCATTGAACACACGGCATCTCTCATCTGCAATATGGTGGTATTGGAAGTTGGTTGGTTGTCTTTCTCTTACATCTGGACAAAGCCATCAGCTATGGTTTCATAGTGTGCTGGCAGATAGATGTCGTTGGCGTCCACTACTTTCCTTCCCTTTTGTTGGTTATCCCGTCGCAAGCTACTTTTATTTTTTAATTACGACCACTGTGAGCTTTTTTGATGTCCAGGCGACCAAAGGTCACTTTGAATGTTTCTTTACCTAACTTTCGAATTGAAGCCCCGCGAAGACAGGTTAATCCCATCAACACCATATGATTGTCATCGTTGTCCCGTGTCTGCTGGAAAGTGACTGGAACGCCGTCCACCTGGCCGCGGATGTATATACCGTCGCCAAGATCCCTGGGCGTCATATCATATTTATGAACCTCGGACTCCGTGCTTGCATCGCCAACAAAAGTTTGACCCGTGACAGTATTTCACTCAGACTCCCTGCCTGTTTAATGGCACGATTCATACTTCTCATTGATCAATACACTCTTCTCTTGTTTGGTGTTACTTTTGTTTTGGCACTCCCTTGCGAAAGGACCCCGCTCGGGGCAATGATGGCAAAGTTGATTCTTCTCGGCAGCTTACCTTACCAAGCCTTTTTTTAGTGTTTCTAGTTTTTGCAGCAAGTGTTCTAAAATTTGAAAAAGATGTCAGGCTGGGCAGTCGGAATTTCCTCATTTATGTAAGCCATCTAGACTGCGACTCGCGGTCTCTTCAGGACTGAACACGTCTTAGTTGCTCATCGCTGTTCACTTCTGGTTTCCGGATTTCGACGTCAAGTGCGTCTAGCTGCATTACGGCACCTTAATCCAGCTTTTACCTTGGTACAGCTCACGACGTTGAACTTGGCCTCGTCTTTGTTGCGCGCCTCCTTGTTAAACAATACCGCGTAAAGAAACGTATTGTAAAGTTTTTGTCTCTCGTCCGTCTATTCCAGTGCCGAAGGGTCTTTTCATACAACCTTTTTTCAATTCTGTTGAGAAGTCTCCAGCACTCTTACAATGTTCATTTTACCTTCCGCTACATTTAACTGCAAATAATTGATTTGTTACAATAATACGGTACCTACCCGTCAGTTCAGTAAACAAGGTCTCTTGTTTGCTAAACACTTCTGCTATAATCTGGGAAAATACGAAATCACTCGATGCCCCTCTATTTTCGGCAATGACTTGTTTAAACGCTTTTCACTATACAAGGCGTGATTGAAAGCGATTGATTCGAAGTGCGCCAACCAAACGTTTCAATTCTCTATGTGTTATAGGGGCCACGACCTACCAACCACCTTATATAGATCACCACTTTAGGAAAACTCCTAATCACGCTTAAAATACACTCAAAGTTGGCCATAAAAAGATAAATAAAGAGTATCATGGCTGGGTCTAGTACTCACTAGACTGTAGAAGGCTGGGTGTTGTAGGGAACATTACCTACCAACCACCTCAAATAGGTCACCACTCTAGGCAAACTCGTTCGCTCGCTTAAAACACACCCAAAGTTGGCCCCAGTAAGATATAAAAATAGCTTTATATAGTTACGTGATATTTTGGCGCGACAGTTAAACCGTCCAGTTTCATTAAATTAACGTCGGGTGATAGTGAACTTTTTCGGGGTTGTGAGTTATAAAAGCAAATAATATGGATTGACGTTTGTACAAAAAATAGAAAAACACCGAAACATGGTACTATGTTGATATTGTTGATATTTAGATTGATATAATAACCTAGGTATGTTTGCAAGGTTTGAATATTGATACATAAATATTTCAATTTTGCACTGAATAGTTGTCAAAATGATTTGATCTATTTCAAATTCGGGTTAATGACGTTAGCTTTAACTGCCTCCAGACATGCAACCTTTAACTGTCAGTCATAGTTATTTCGCGCATGCGCAGATGGCAGAGCGATCTATGAAATGTAGACGACTAAAGTATTTAGACCGACAAAATACTCTCTACGAAATAATGTTGATATTCATCGTCAATTCCGCTCTACACGATATGGATCTTCAGTTAATAGGGTTAATCCTCAATTGCAATTGACCCACAAATAAGTGCAAACACCAAAGTATAAAATTATTTAACTCATTTAGACGAAAAAAGATCACTACTGATGAACGGTCAACCAATACAACTTTGATTTAATTAGATCTTTTTCTCGAAATTTGTATTTGCATAAATTTTAATACTGATTAATGTGACCTGTCTAAAACAGCATGTGAACAAATAAATATGAAATAAAGTGTTTTCAGGTGAGGCATATATTTAACAAAACTTAACAACCTAAAAAAAAAATATCGATAAGCATATACTTCAACTTTAAGTTCTATTAATTGAATTTACATGTCAATAACTTTATATTTATAATCACTAATAAGTGGAAATAAAGAGTATACACATTAAATAGTTGTTTTATGATGACAGATATATTTGGAAATATTAGACATCCTACATCGGACAACCTATAAAAAAGGAATATAGGGATACTAAGGTTAATCACTTAAACATTAACATTTACTTTTGTAATAATAGCCTTACCTAAATCATGTTAGATTAGTTCGAAAATGTGTCGCATACTACAGCAAATTGTTGAATATGAAACTTTGAGTACATATTCAGTGTAGTTACACTACTGACACAATGTATGTGTCAAAGTGAAAAGTTTTATTTAAAACATACCTATAGATTTAAGCAATCATGCGTAATTTTAAAAGCGTACTCATTTTGATTCGGGTAAGAATTACTACACCAGAAGTATTTCCATACACTTTTTGCCGAATTAGTTTTACTAAATAATTAAAGCTGAATACTCACTTATGTAACAGTATATCATAGATGTTTGTAAAATAACTAAACATTCGTAACTAATGTAATAATACAAAACGTTACATGATAAACGATAAGACTACAATACACATGTAATAATAAGAACGCATACATGCCAGCTGATCTAACTAAAATGCATTGTTAATTTATATACTATTCTTTATATTATTAAAAGGTCTTCGTTATCAGATGTAATTATTTAGATAACAATTTGCATGTTTGGTCGACGTCTATAAAGTAGTGGTATATATTTACGTCTTATATCAGAGTAAAGGACACATTCCATAACAAAGTGATAATCGGCTTTTTGACATGTGTTTAATTTCCTCTCATTAACGGGTATAGTTGCTATTGCCTATCATCCACTCTCGATCATAAGTCTTTGTGCAGATACATGTAGCCTTGATAAACTTAATTGAAACCTTTTAATACTTCGTGAGATTAAGTAAGGTTGGAGTTTAAAACGTGCTATATTGTTACAAAACAATGCTCTACTGGGGACTTTTAATCTTCTATTCCAGTTTTGGATGAAATTTTCATTAAGTCTCTGCTTAACATAAACAAAAACCTAATTATCATTCCCTACGTCTTTGAAGAGCCATATATCAAAGAAACCGAGTGAACTTTGCTTGTTCCCAATGTACCTTAAATTCACACGCTACATTCACTACCTCAAGGACAAGGTCAGGAACATTATAGGGTCAAGGAACGAAAGTTCCACAACATTCGATAGTTGTGTGCATCCTATTTGAGATGACAAAAATGTAAATTGAGTACTTGTATGTTTTTATTTAAATCAGCTTTCTTTTTCTTGAATCGTTTACATTATTAAGTAAACTTCAAGTGCTATGGTAAGAGCAAGAACCCTCTCGGGATATGTCCACCAATCTAATACGACCCCAATGTTTAATTGACTACTTGTGTTAATTATAGAGTTTCACATTTGTTTGGTTGGCTTTAAATGGCCTTTATGCTTGCCAAATATGTAGTTGTTGGCTATGAAAAGACCTAATGTGAAACAAACATAGGTTACTTTGGCTCTAAATGAGGTAAATTGCCAACATGTGTTCTAAAAACTGAAAAGGATAAGTGACAGCTGCATATGAGCTTGTTTGGCTTAGAATGGGCATCATGGCTGCCAAAATCTGGACAACCCAGCACTGACTTGTCGTGATAGACAATCGGCTTGGACTCTCATAATCGGTAAATCGGAGGCCCTGATCGATCGATGATCGGACAGTATCATTTTCTGATATAATTCAATAAGGGCCTAAATTTTCCCGAAGTCCGAAAATAGGTATTACTTCTGGGACATTGAATAATTCTAAAAAAAAAATATATATTCTAGGGTTTATGAACTTAAAAAAAAGAAATTAAATTGAAAAGAAAATAAGACACAACAAATTGGTTTTGGATGGCATTAGCTATCAAAAATAACGAGTAATTGGATTTTAAAATAGCAAAGCTTTTCTCACGTATTTTTTGGAATAAGAAGGCAAATATTTCCATTCTTCAAGGGTTTCTGTTTTTACATCGACTGACCCTAACGTTCATTTCAATATGTGAGCTAGGGTCGATCAAGCCTAGTTTAATAAGATTATGAGCTTGAATGACCCTAACCATTTCGCTGGAAAATAATTGCACTTTTCCAGCACCTGTACGACCGATTACCAGGGTAATCAAATATGTTGAGATCGGGGTGGCTGACTGGATTGTCTGCCATCATAAAGCGATTTGAACACAATACAAAACTTAAGGAAAGAACTGTTAAACTCAAAGTAGCGGTTACTTCCCTTAGCACTAAGTTAATGCGCTATATGAAGTTGGAAATTTACAAGATTCAAGCAAACATTTTTTTATTATCTGATTATCGAACGATGAAGGTCGCCGATCGCCGAGTTACGAATGTCTGCCGATATTATTGATTATCGGCTATCATCGGCCCATCACTAATGAGTAGGCTGAAGAGAGCTGCACATAGGTTTGTTTAGCACTGAAAGGCCAGAAATGATTTGATCTTTAAGTCTTAATCAGAGCTGCAAACATGTTTATTTGGCTCTGCAAAGGCGCTATGGTCGCTAAAATTAGTTTAGTTGACACAGAATATGCTTAATAAGAGATGTGCATGTGTTTGGTTTGCTCTGAATGATCTTCATCGTCTTTGCCAATATATGATATAATTAAGTCATTATGAAAGAGCTGCATACATGTTTGTTGGGCTCTGAATGGGCTTTATGATTGTCAACTGTGTAATTTTGCACTAATTTTGCTAGATATAGGTTTCATATGTTTTTCTTTGGCTCTGAATGGGGTTCATGGTCGTCAAAGAGTGTCGCTTTTAGAACTGATTAGGCTTGATCAGAAATGCACATATTATTATTGAGCTTTAAATAGGCTGGTGGTTCCCGACCTGTAGTTTTGGAATGATAAGGCTTAATTAAAGCAATTCATAAGCTCGTTTGGCTCTCATTGAATGCGCTGTATTGTTGCCAAAATGGAATCTGCTTGACGACGAGAAGGCTTTATTGGAGCTGCATATGTGTGGTTTTGGTCTGTATGTGGGCTGTTTGACTGCCATCGTGTGATCCTTTTGGTACGGAGTAGTCTTAATTAGAACATGGCATTGTTTTGCTCCAAATGGGCTTATAGTTACCACATGTAGATTTTCTGGCACTGCAAAGTCTTTATAAAAAAAAATCTTGTTTTATTTTGTGTGTACTTCAATCTAGCGAAAATGTGGTCAATTTGGCACTGTGAAGTTACAGCCAGCTGCCTTTGTTTTGCTCTGAATGTGCTTTTATTGTATCAACATTGAAATAAAAGAGAACTGGACTGACTTAAGTATAGATCCTCTGAGGTTTGTTTATATATGAAAATGATTTACTGTGATCACAAAGGGAATTGTCAGACGTTGAAACATTTTGCGAAAAAGCCTTATGTGATTTAGAATACCGATATAATCGTGCTTTGGTGTTTGCCTGACACATGGTGGACTTAACTGTAGCTGCATTTGTGTTTATTTGGAACTGATATAGATGTGGAAGAGCCCTCCTGTGGTATTTTTTACTCTAGATTATTTTTTGCAGCATATTTTGGATTGATTGGGCACTGAAAACCTTTATAGAATATATTTACATTTAATGGCCACAAGTTAAGCAAAACTAGTCTTATTTGGCCCTTGATAGAGCTTCATAGCCTCCTTGTTATAAGTTCGGCACAAGTTTTTTGGACACACAATGGACTTGAGAACAATCAGTATATGGTGGCTATATAGCAGAATTTGGTAGATTTTGCCAATACTGAGGTTGAATGAGCTCTGACTTAACTTTTGTACCCCCCAGATGGTGCTTGTTTGATAATGTGTAAGCTTGACTGTAACCTTAATAGGGATACAGAGGAATACTGGGGACCCTACTCAGGGGAGATACAAACACTATTTGGCTTTCTAAATATTTATTTGACCTGGAATAGATGTTGTTTTGGGGTTGTTTGGAAGAAGACATCAGGTAGGGAAAATACTGAATAAACTTCAAAAGTGATAGTGGATAGGACTACAGAAAGCTCACAAAATACGTTTTATATGAAGCTTACTAAGCCCTGCATGCGCTGAAATAGGGCCATTGTGTGGTAAGCCTGATTTTGATGTTACAAAAGAGATAAAATATAATTAAAACTGGTTGACATTTTAATAATGTTTAGACATTTTCAAATGAAATGTAGAAATAAGTAAAAACGCTGTCGAAATCGGTCCTATTTGCATTTTGACATTCAAATGATTTTGAACTTGACTTTAAAATGCGTAAGTGCATCATCAAACAGATATATCATATATCCATAAAGATATATTTTAATGCCACATGGGAAATTTTGCACCTAAGGTATTCTTTGGGCGCGTTCATATGGTAATTAGGAACATTAAATTCATTTAATAAAATGCAAATAATTTGTGTTGGAAAGAACATTAGACATTAATGAAGCTTATATTACTAACGTACAATATCAATGTCTGTATTTAATACCGTTCTTATTCACTAAGCGATAATACGTTGCAGTAATTTAAATAAAGTAAAAAGGATATATGTCTTTCTAAACAGAAATGTCATAAAAACTGCACGTATTCACGTTAATATTATTCTTAACGAAAAAATAACCAAGAATTTGTTTAAAGTTATCAACTTCTGAAGTATCAGGTGAAAAAGGATTGAAATACCTTTTATGATTAAAAATATTTGATGTTTAGAATTCCATTTTGATAGCATATGAGCGTTCAAGAAAAACCAAATAGCTAAACTTGAAAACAAAATATTTATATAAATTATTGACATGATATTTCCAACATTTCAGTCTTTTGTAGTCTTTCGAGAAATTTCAAAAAAAAAGTTTTACAGAAAAAGTTGTATTAATGGCAATTCCCCATCTTTACTTGTTTACCGTAAATCCATGCGAAGTTAAAATAAATAACCCAAAATCATTTGTTATGCTTATATGACATGACATACCTGGGGTAAACAAGATCCCATCTCCAGACTTGGGGCAAGTGTGTTCCCATTGCTAAATTTTCGCTGTATTTATTTACGTTCATATCATCATATTTTATGTTTTCATAAAATCTTAAAGGCATTTCATTGTAAAATACTCAATATAGAAAAATATTGAAAATTTCACTTTGTGAAGGCAAATAAACAAAAGAAATCTCAGCTGTTTGCCTTTTTCGTATTGAGAGGAAAGTAATGTAACGGTCCCCTGTAGGCGGCGGATGTGCGTTCATAATAATGTACCGGTCCGCTGTAGGCGGCGGATGTGCGTTCTTAGTATAACATTTCGTTATAGACGGAAGTACTTATGTTTACTTGGTTGGTAGTATGCAATTTAGCAAAGCCCGGGCTCTGTGTGGATTGAGAATTTACTGTATATAAAGTACAAGCAGACCCCTTCAGGGTCGAGCATGCTTTTCTCTGAAGGGTTCTGTTGGTGTTTGTTGGTCTCGCACGTTGCAAATGGTGGCAGCGGTGGGATGTTGACAACTGCCGAATCGGAGTTGCCTTACTCACGAGTTTCCCAGACCAAGACTCTGAACGAGTCTTTGCGGAGAGAAAAGTAATGTAACGGTCCGCTGTAGGCGGATGTGCGTTCTTAGTATAACATTTCGTTATAGACGGAATTACTTATGTTTACTTGGTTGGTAGTATGCAAATTAGCAAAGCCCGGGCTCTGTGTGGATTGAGAATTTACTGTATATGAAGACCAGCAGACCCCTTCAGGATCGAGCATGCTTTTCTCTGAAGGAACTGTTGGTGTTTGTTGGTCTCGTATGTTACAAATGGTGGCAGCGCACGTTACAAATGGTAGCAGCGGTGAGATGTTGACAACTGCCGATTCGGAATTTCCTTACTCACAAGTTTCCCAAACCAAGACGAGTCTTTTTGGAGTGGAAAGTAATGTAACGGTCCGCTGTAGTCGGCGGATGTGCGTTCATAGTATAACATCCCGTTATAGACGGAAGTACGTATGTTAACTTGGTTGGTATTATGCAAATTAGCAAAGCCCGGGCTCTGTGTGGATTGAGAGTTTACTGTATATAAAGTCCAGCAGACCCCTTCAGGGTCGAGCATGCTTTTCTCTAAAGGGATCTGTTGGTGTTTGTTGGTCTCGCACGTTACAAATGGTGGCAGCGCACGTTACAAATGGTGGCAGCGGTGGGATGTTGACAACTGCCGAATCGGAGTTGCCTTACTCACGAGTTTCCCAGACCAAGAATCGGACGAGTCTCATTGAAGCGGAAAGTAATGTAACGGTCCGCTGTAGTCGGCGGATGTGCGTTCATAATATTGTAACGGTCCGCTGTAGGCGGCGGATGTGCGTTCATAATAATGTTACGGTGCGCTGTAGGTGGCGGATGTGCGTTCATAGTACAACATTCTGTTATAGACGGAAGTACGTATGTTTTCTTGGTTGGTAATGTGCAAATTAGCAAAGCCCGGGCTCGGATGTATATGGACGGTTTACATTATCAGAAATCTTTATAATAAACTAAGCTGCATGTAGATCGCATAGTAATTTTAATTCAGCAATTATACTTTTCACTGTACTCATGGGATTTTAATTGTTTATGCAATAACTCACTTCTCTATTAATCGATTAAGACTTAATTATACAAAATATTCCTTAAAACCCAACAATAAAATAATACTATTATTTAAAGTTTTATGCTTCATATTATGTACCGGCATATATCCGAGATAAGTTTCAATGGTAAATGGTCGAGATGTTCCGAATGAGATAGAATAAACATGAGACGTTTGTTTATGTTCAATTTCATAAAGGAACACGCAGCACCTTTGTAATTGTTACGCGGTATGAATATTAAAGTGTTTGATAATAATTGATTTTAGCATGACTTTTAAAAGGATTATTTACTTAAGTCTTTCGATGTAAACAATGCTGAATAGACTGCAAGTTCGCTATACAAATGAGATAACATTCATAGCGCATTTGAAATGAAAACAAAGGATTTAACTACAAATACGCCGTCTTCAATTTTATTGGTTGATTGATCTGCTATAATGGAAATACTGGAATTGAGCCGAGCTATATCATTTTAAAATAAAGACGATTTTGTTGCCAAAAAGGTGAACACTATCAAGGTGCTTTTTCAAATTTATGCGGAATATTATGAATACCCGTAAAAAAATCTTTACATTTATACAGAAAGAGAAATTCGGAAATTGTTCTAACTGATTCTGGTTTCATTTAGTAGAAAACCGTACTTAACAGACGTAAGTTTTTACATTTTGTCACTTTTATTTTAAGATAACCTTTCCTTTTGCCTATGTTCGATTGCTCATGACGGAACATATTTCTCAAGCTGTTTCGCATAGTAATGATGGCAAGTTTCTGAAGTGATTGTCGTTTTCAACATAAAAGAGCAGACAAGCTCGGTTGTCGTTTCCTAAGGTGGCACTATATCGAAAGATAACGATCTATATAGAGTATAACGGCTAAAAATAGGAACGGGTTTTGCACATATGTATAATATACTTAACAATTCCACAATGGAATTCCACATGGACGCAGACTTATTTTTTGCTCAATGGGCGAACACAAGACGAGAAGATTCCACAAGCTTGGCAGCAGAAGCATAGATTAAAAACAATATCCAAACGGTCTAGAAGTATGGCAACGGTATCATCGGCTTGCTAGATAAACTGTAAAAGTCTGATTTGCTTTCAGATAGATCAACTTTAATTATGTTATTAAAAAGCTAAGGCTGTCACTTAACGTATATTTCAGATGTTCGAGTCGGTACTGTTGACACTTTTATTTGGAATTATCGGGTTGGTTTTATACGTATGGCTAACAAAGAAGGACAATGCTAGAGAGTCACCTATGCCAGGTAGGTAACGCCCTTTATATCACAAATCACACTCAAAATGAGTGCTACTCCTTTTAAAAGCAAAATATATTATACTGTCATAAATACCAGACAGACAACACATTTACTTTCATAGAAATCTTTATTGGTTATACCCAAGGGACAAAAGTAGTGCACAGCCTTTATTACACTATGTTAGCTTAAATACATAATCCATTAATTATTGATATTGTATTATATTTGTTCGTTTCAAAGCGGGTCTGCGTCTTGAAATACGTTCAAGGAACACTTTTTGTTTTCATAAAACGGTAGATACCTGACTTTGCTACAAACTTTGGCGAGTTCAAACCATGCCGTATGTCGAGAGTGAGTGGACGCGACATCGCTATTATCCGTGTCAACGGTAGTATCGTAAATCAAACAATGTTCTTTGGAAGCGGGAACGAAATTACTTTGTCCTAGTTAGTCGTTGTTATCCATCTTGCACGTCAATATAAGAATATGTAGGACGTTAATAATTGTAATGAAATGGTTTAAAATGATCGCAAGCACTTCCAGCTATACTTGTATGCGAAACATTTCAAACAAGTTTGACTTAAAATATCGCATCTTGTCGTCAATGTGACAATGTGACAGTCTATTACGCCGTTAAGCTAAGCTATCATTGTCAGGACACTGATCATAATCGAGTCTTCGATCAGTCGTGGAAGTGTTAATCCTGTTCAATGAGGTGGTCATGGTCCATACTTTCATTGCTTATGGATAAATACTTAATCAACGAGAGTACGAAGGGAATCTAAAAGGTTCGACACAAGGATACGTTTGATCTAGTACACCCATAGTCCATTCGGAGCTCCTCGGCAATATTTTGTGTATGCCGGTACATCAGTTAAAGAAGTTCGTAAATTTTGAATAATATCATTAACTAAATGTGGTGTTTAAGAGTTGTATTTATTGATTTTAGTTTAAATTGATTGCCAGTGAATTGTTTTATTGCAAACATAATTAAGATTCCGAAGAGTTAACTCATAAATTTAACTGCTTAATAAGATTACTACGCAATCTTTTTGCAGCGGATTTAAACGTACATATACCACTTTTTGAGTATGTAAACCGTAAAAATACATCCGAGGTTGTTTTCGATAAAATGGCCGAGGAGTTCTGAATGCCGAAAGTCGGGTTAAACACGTTAGGGTATTCCACTATCATACTTTGCCAGCGTTTTTAATTGTTTTTGATTGTATAAGACTACTTACGACCTATATCATTTCAATCATTCGAATGCAATAGCCTGCGACTTAAGTACACATTTTGGGTTGTCATATTGCAGTCGTTACAAAATTCACTCCATTCGCACACAATCTTATACAATATAAACGTCGTGCTACAAACCGAATAAACTGTAACAGTCCCAGGTTTGGCAGCCATGTTTCTTGACGAATCGTTATGACGTAAACAGCTTTTTTTATGGACGGACACCCAATCCAAGTTTTACTAGTTAATATATACATCTTCTAAACGACATCTTAATGTACTTTAGATGACAGTAGTGCAAAGTGAAGCACTCATTTACTGATTTTAACCCCCAGTTTTCACTTAATTTACACTGAGCGTGCCAATGCAGTTATAACCCCTACATTTACCAACGACTACAGTTTGGATTGTGTGTTTGATCCAGTTTGTGTTTGTTGTCTTGTTGCTTTGTATGTGTCTTACTTAGTGTTTGTTTGGCATTGATCCTTGTGCGTTAGGATCATTGTTATATTTTGAGGTACTGGAGTGTCCCTGTTGTTTCCAATGGTAATTAATTGCAGAGTAAAAGATATGAAATTACAAACATTAAAAATAAGTTAAGCAATGCGTTGATAATGAGGACGTTTTCCTTTCAGCTCACTATCAAGTAGACACTGAAGCCATTCATAGCTACAACGAAGGTATGTATAATACCACTTTACCAATATAAGTGATCCTGTTTGCAACAGAAAGGCAAAATAATAATGCCACTGTGTAGAGTAAAATATACTGACGGCATAATGTTGTATCAAGAAAAATGACGACACTACGTATAATAAAAGAAACAAGAATACTGACGTCATTATGTAAAATACAAAAAAACAGACGCCATATATAGATTCAAGAATACTTACGCAACAATGAAAAATGAAAATACCGACGCCACTGTGTCAAATTAAGAAAACTGATGCCACTATGTAAAACAAGAATACTAACGCCATTAGGTACAATCAACAATACTGACGCCACTATGTAAAATCTAGAACGTTGACCTAACAAATTAGTTTCCAAGAATACTGACGCTAATGTTTGTCGAATCAAATGTTTTAGCTCGACTATTCGAAGAATATGGAGGGACTATACTACTCGCCAAATCGTCGTCACCTATTTTTAATTCACTTCATACTTCACACAGTTGTGAAGGACCATTACACAATTAAGTAACATATTGCCATCATCCGTTAATGCACGAATGACACATTATTTACTTACTAACAGTTTAAAGTTTAGGGGCACATTATGTCTGGTTTGAACATGCACTCATACTCTCAAAAAAGATTTACCAAAATTAGAATTATTGTTTAAACATTCAAAAAAATAATAATAAATGTCGAAAACAATGGTTGGATATCGAGTAAATTTGAAAGAAAAACGCATAAAATACGGTATTTCAACCTTAACTGTCCATAAATGCAAAATTTATTGATCAATTAAAGGTTCATCAGTCAAAATTGATGTTTGTAATACATTTGAATGTTTGATTTTGAATAACAGTGTCACTTTAAGTTATATGGCAAGTTTGAGGTTTCACTAATAAACTACTATTTCCCTTCATTCAATTGACTTCATACTTCAAATTATTGTTAACGGCCATCACACAATAAGGTTAAATAACTCAATTATCCTAAATACAATTTATGGCCCTTGATTGTCTTCGAAAGTTAAGTTGATATATAAAAGCAACTTATGTCTTTTAACTCAGATCTCAAATTCCTATCAGTCAATGGACTTCATACCTCATACAGCTTTGCACGGCTATCAAAAAATGGATTTAATTACTTCATATTGCCCTATATACAAATCAAATTATTGATCGACTTACAAAATTTGGTTTAAGTTGTATGGCAGCTTTGGGATTTAATTCTGATCCAAAAAACGGTAATTCAATTAACTGCATACTTTACACAGTTGTCCACGGCTTATACAAAATAAGATAGCGTAACTTTATATCCACTCAAATTATATTCCATGATTTGTTTTCCTTTTCTTTCCTTTTCAATTGATATTGACAGGCACATATTATATTATTGATGTGTTCATTTCAAGGAAAAGCGGTGCATAGTTGAGCGCGCTGTCCTTGGATAGCTCTTGTTGCAATTATTCTTCTTTCTAACTTAAGACTAAATCTTCAGCTTACGACTTATTTGTCACGTCCAGTATTGGAAAATCTACATCAGTATCAAAAGTCCATTTATCAAACTTTCATCAATCACTTAAGAAAAGAAATAAATGTGTTTAATAACCTAGAAGAAACATATCTATTCTATTATTATTTGGCTGGCAATTGATAATATTTGGTTTCGTTATATCTCCTTTTTTCATATTTAGGTAATAACTGGTACATTCAAGATAAAGATGTCAAATATTGAAACGGTGTTTACGCTTTTCTCTACAAAATTCATGCAAACCATTTGCAATCGTGTTTTACACGAAAAATAGGTGAATAGATGTCACATTTTCAAAAACCATTTAAAACATATTAATATGTAGTTTTTGTATTGGTTTGATAAATCTCAGTATTCCATTCAATCAACCATTAATACCATTTGATGAGGATGTTCAACTTATTTTTTAACATTGTTTTCTTTTAAGGTCGTAAAGAAGTAGTAACTGAAGACGTTCGGACAGTCAATGGAGGTACATGTTATATTCAATACCGATATACGTTATAGTTGATTATGGTAATATGAACGAGTAAAAACAACAGAATAATAAGTTAATTTGAAATGAAGCATTATGAATAAAATGAGCTAAGTTCATGTTTATTCAACAGTTATCAACATGTTTTGGAGATTATTCATCCGAGCTTGACAATCATTAACTATTTATCATACAGCACGGGAACATGTCGGCGGTTTTTAAACTCACTAACAAAGACGATTGTCGTGTGATTATCGCCACTCATTTAGCAATTGTTCGGCGGTAGTCCACAACATATGTCGACAAATGTCCGATGATACTCGGTAGTATGTTATTTTATACAGCTGCGTCGCTTTTTTCAAGTTTTGTTACCAGATCCGGCGAGCTCTCGTCCCGAGGAAGTCGAATACCTTTCGCTATATGTCGTATAAATTTTAAGTAATGTCGCATAAGGTCAGATGGTGCCTATGTGAAAATTTGCTGTTTAAAAATTCTCAACATCGATTAAGCCTCACGTACGATGCAACGTTGTCTTGTTGCTTTGTATGTCTCTTACTTAATGTTTGTTTGGGATTGATCACTGTGCGTCAGAATCATTGTTATATGTTGAGCTTCTGAATTTGTCCCTGATGTTTCCAATGGTAATTTATTGAAGAGTAAAATCCTGTGCGAAATGATAGGAAGTAACAAACATTAGGCATACAGAAAGCATTTTTATACTATTCTTTATATTATTTAACAATGTATATTTAGGATGGTCTTTTTCAGCTCAAAATCAAGAAGTCACTGAAGCCGTTCAGAGAGACAAAGAAGGTAAATGTTATAATATAACATCGGTATAAGTGATCCTTTTTTATTAGTAATTGTGTAGTTGAATTGTATAGGATCACGACTTCTGACGCCGCTACGTAGAATGAAGAATTCTGACAGAACGATGTAAAATCAACGAAAAATGACGACACTACGTAAAATAAAAGAATAGACGATACTATGCAGAATCAAGAATACTAACGTAACAATGTATAATCAAGAATACTAACGTAACTTTGTAGAATCAAGAATACTGACGTAACTTTGTAGAATCAAGGACACTGACGTAACTATGTAGAATCAATAATACTGACGTAACTTTGTAGAATCAAGGACACTGACGTAACTATGTAGAATCAATAATACTGACGTAACTTTGTAGAATCAAGAATACAAACGTAACTTTGTAGAATCAAAAATACTGACGTAACTTTATAGAACGAAGAATACTGACGTTACTTTGTAGAATCAAGAATACTGACGTAACTATTGAGGATCAAGAATACTGACGTAACTATGTAGAATCAAGAATACTGACGTAACTTTGTAGAATCAAGAACACTGACGTAACTTTGTAAAATCAGAAACACTGACGTAACTATGTGGAATCAAGAATACTGACGTAACTTTGTAGAATCACGAACACTGACGAAACTTTGTAGAGTCAAGAACACTGACGTAACTGTGTAGAATTAAGCATTCTTACACAACTATAACGAATCAGGAATACTGACGTAACTTTGTAGAATAAAGAATACTGACGTAACTTTGTAGAATCAAGAATACTGACGTAACTTTGGAGAATCAATAATACTGACGCAACTATGTAGAATCAAGAATACTGACGTAACCAAGTATTATCAAGAATACTGACGTAACTTTGTAGAATCAAGAAAACTGACGCAACTATGTAGAATCAAGAATACTGACGTAACTTTGTAGAATCAAGAACACTGAAGTAACTATGTAGAATCAAGAATACTGACGTAACTTTATAGAATCAAGAGCACTGACGCAAGAATACGGAAGCAACTATGTAGAATCAAGAATACTGACTTAACTATGTAGAATAAAGAATACTGACGTAACTTTGTAGAATCATAAACACTGACGTGACTATGTAGAATCAAGAATTCTTACGTAACTTTGTAGAATCAAGAATACTGACGTAACTTTGTAGAATCAAGAATACTGACGTAACTATGTGGAATAAACTGACGTAACTATGTAGAATCAAGAATACTGACGCAACTATGTCGAATCAAGAATACTGACGTAACTTTGTAGAATCATGAATACTGACGTAACTATGTAGAATCAAGAATACTGACGTAACTTTGTAGAATCATGGACACTGACGTAACTTTGTAGAATCAAGAATTCTTACGTAACTTTGTAGAATCAAAAATACTGACGTAACTTTGTAGAATCAAGAATAATGAGGCCGCTAGGTAGAATCAAGAATACTGACGCCAATATGTAGAATCAAGAATACTGACGCCAATATGTAGAATCAAGAATAATGACCAACTATGTAGAATAAAAAATACTGAGGCCGCTATATAGAATCAAGAATACTGACGCCATTATGAAATATAAATAAACCATCACCACTGTGCAAAATAAAACATAATCCCGCCACTATGTACAATAGAGATACTGATGCCACTATGTAAAGTTAAAAACAATTTGTTATTCAAGAATACTAACGCAGATATGTGTATAATCAAAAACAAAAATTCAAATTCATGCAAACCATTTTCAATTATGCTTTGACATGAAAAATGAGTGATTAAAATGTCACGTTATCAAAAGTCATTTTAAACATATAAATGTGAAGCTGTTGTATTGGTTTGATAAATCTCAACATTCCTTTAAATAAACCATTAATACAAATTGATAAGATGTTTGATTTTTTTTAACATTGTTTTCTTTTAAGGTCGTAATGAAACAGCAACGGAAGAACATCGGACAGAAATTGAAGGTATATGTTATATTCGATAACGATATACGTTATAGTTGAATATGGTAATATGAACGAGTAAAAACAACAGAATAATAAGTCAATTTGAAATGAAGCCTTAACTAAGCTAAGTTCATGTATTTTCAACAGTTATCAAACATTTTTTGGAGATTATTCATACGAGCTTGACAATCATTAACTATTTATCATACAGCACGGGAACACGTCGGCGGTTTTTAAACTCATAAGACGATTGTCGTGTGAATATCGCCAATTATTTAGCAATTGTTCGACGAAAATCCACAACATAATTATATCGACAATTGTCCGATGATACTCGGTAGTAGTTTATTTTATACAGCTGCGACGCTTTTCTCTAATTTTGTTACCAGTTGCGGCGAGCTCTCGTCTCGAAGAGGCCGAATACCTTTCACTATATGTCGTATAAATTTGAAGTAATGTCGCATATGGTCAGATAGTGCCTATGATAAATAAATTCGGCTTAAGAATTCTTAACATCGATGAAGCATTACGTAGGATGCAATTTTGTCTTCTTGCTTTGTATGTGTCTTAGTTAGTGTTTGTTTGTCATTGATCCTTGTGCGTAGGGATCATTGTTATATTTCGAGCTACTGGATTTGTCCCTGTTGTTTCCAATGGTAATTTATTGCAGAGTAAACTCCTGTGGGAAATGATACGAAGTAATAAACATCAAATAAATACATGTAGCAAACACTATTTTTATTCTAGATTTTATAGTTTTTAACAATGTAAAATCAGATCGGTTTACTTTCAGCTCAAAATCAAGTAGTCACTGAAGCCGTTCAGAGAGACAACGAAGGTAAATATTATGATATAACACCGGTATATGTGATCCTTTTTTCATAGAAAATCGTGTAGTTAAACAGTATAGGATCAATACTTATGACGTCAATATATAGAATAAAGAATGCTGACGCCAATATGAAGAATCTAGAATACTGACGCCACAATGTAGAATCAGGAATACTGACGCCAATATGTAGAATCTAGAATAATGACGCCAATATGTGGAATCAAGAATAATGACGCCACTATTTAGAATCAGGATTACTGACTCAACTATGTGGAGTTAAGAATACTGACGCCGTTTTGTAGGATCAAGAATACTGACGCCACTTTGTAATACCAAGAATACTGACACCACTTAATCGAATCAAGAATACTGACGCCATTATGTAGAATCAATAATACTGACGCAACTATGTAGAATCAAGATTACTGACGCGACTGTGCAGAATCAAGAATACTGATGCAAATATTTGGAACCAAGAATACTGACGCCTCTATGTATAATCAAGGACACTGACTCAAATATACGGAATCAAGAATACTGACGCCACTTTAAAGAATCATGAATACTGTCGCGCTTTTGTAGAATCAAAAAAACTGACGCCACTATGTAGAATCAAGAATACTGACGCACTAAGGTTGAATGAAGAATACTGACGCAACTTTGTTGAATGAAGAATACTGACGCAACTATGTAGAATCAAAAATACTGACACGACTTTATAAAATCAAAAATACTAACGCAAATATGTAGATTAAAGAATACTGACGCATTTATGTTGAATGAAGAATACTAACGAAACTATGTTGATTGGAGAATACTGACGCAACAATGTTGAATGAAAAATACTGACGCCACTATCATGTTGAATGCAGAATACTGGCGCAACTATAGAGAATCAAGAATTCTGACCTCATTATTTTAATTAAGAATACTGACGCCACTATGTGGAATCAAGAATACTGACGCAACTATGTAAAATCAAGAATACTGACGCAAATATGTTGAATCAAGAATACTTACGCAACTATTTAGAATTAAGAATACTGACGGAACTTTGTGGAATCAAGAATACTGACGCCAATATGTAGAATCAAGAATACAGACGCCAATATGTGGAATGAAGAATCCTCACGCATTTTTTTAGAATCAATAATACTAAAGTTACTATGTGGAATGAAGAATATTTACGTCCTTATGTAATATCAAGAATACTGACGCCGCTATGAAATTTAAATAAAATATCGAGACTTTGAAAAATTAAACAGTCTGCTGCCATTATGTATAATTAAGAAAACTAATGCCACTATGTAAAGTAAAAAACAATTTGGTATTCAAGAATACTGACGCAAATATGTGTATAATCAAAAACAAAAATTTAAATTCATGCAAACCATTTTTAATTATGCTTTGACATGAATAATGAGTGATTAAGATGTCACATTATCAAATGTCATTTTAAACATTTAAATGTGAAGCTGTTGTATTGGTAGATAAATCTCAACAATCCTTTATATAAACCATTAATACCATTTGATGAAATGTTTGACTTATTTTTAACATTGTTTTCTTTTAAGGTCGTAATGAATCAGTAACTGAAGAAGTTCGGGCAGAAATTGAAGGTACTTGTTACATTCAATACCGATTTACGTTATAGTTGAATATGGTAATATGAACGAGTAATACAAAAGGATAATAAGTTAATTTGAAATGAAACCTTAAATGAGCTATGTTCATGTATTTTCAACAGACATCAACATTTTTTTGGGAGATTATTCATACGAGCTTGATACTCATTAACTATTTATCTTATTGCACGGGAACATGTCGGCTGTTCGAAACTCATTTAGCCATTTTTCGGCGATAATCCACAATATATGTCGGCAATTTTCCGATGATACTCGGGAGTAGTATATTTTTTAACAGCTGGGGTGCTTTTTTCTACTTTTGTAACCAGTTACGGCGATCTGTCGTCTCGAGGAAGTCGAATACCTTTCGCTATATGTCGTATATATTCGAACTAATGTCGGCTATGGTCAGATAGTGCCTATGAGAAAAAGTGCTGCTGAAGAATTCTCAACATCGATAAAGCCTCACGTACGATGCAACTTTGTCTTCTTGCTTTGAATGTGTCTTACTTAGTGTTCGTTTGTCATTGATCCTTTTGCGTAGGGATCATTGTTATATTTTGAGCTACTGGATTTGTCCCTGTTATTTCCAACGGTAATATCTTGCAGAGTAAACTCCTGTGCGAAATAATACCAAGTAATTAACATAAAACAAAGAGCAACAATCTTTTTTATTCTAGATTTTATAGTTTTTAACAATGTAAAATCTGATCGGTTTACTTTCAGCTCAAAATCAAGGAGTCACTGAAGCCGTTCAGAGAGACAACGAAGGTAATAGTTATGATATAACACCGGTATACGTGATCCTGTTTTGATAAGAAATTGTGTAGTTAAACAGAATAGGATCATACTTCTGATGCCACTAAGCAGACTGAAGAATTATGACGACACAGTGTAAGATCAAAGACAATTGATGCCACTAGGTAAAATAAAACATAGAAGATACTATGTGGAATCAAGAATACTGACGCCACTATGTAGAATCAAGAATACTGACGCCACTATGTAGAATCAAGAATACTGACGCCATTGTGTAGAATCAAGAATAATGACCTCACTATGTAGAATCAAGAATTATGACGTTACTATGTAGAATCAAGAATACTGACGCCACTATGTAGAACCAAGAATACTGAGGCCGCTAAGTAGAATCAAGAATACTGACGCCACTATGTAGAATCAAGAATACTGACGTAACTATGTAGAATCAAGAATACTGACGTTACTAATGTAGAATCAAGAATACTGACACGACTTTGTAGAATCAAGAATACTGAGGCCGCTATGTAGAATCAAGAATACTGACGCCAATATGTAGAATCAAGAATACTTAGGCCGCTATGTAGAATCAAGAATACTGACCAACTATATAGAATCAAGAATACTGAGTCCGCTATATAAAATCAAGAATACTGACGCCATTATGAAATATGAATAAACCATCACCACTGTGCAAAATAAAACATAATCCCGCCACTATGTACAATCAAGAATACTGACGCCACTATGTAAAGTCAAAAACAATTTGTTATTCAAGAATACTAACGCAGATATGTGTATAATCAAAAACAAAAATTCAAATTCATGCAAACCATTTTTAATTATGCTTTGACATGAATAATGAGTGATTAAGATGTCACATTATCAAATGTCATTTTAAACATATAAATGTGAAGCTGTTGTATTGGTTTGATAAATCTCAACATTCCTTTATATAAACCATTAATACCATTTGATGAAATGTTTGACTTATTTTTAACATTGTTTTCTTTTAAGGTCGTAATGAAACAGTAACTGAAGAAGTTCGGGCAGAAATTGAAGGTACATGTTATATTCGATAACGATATACGTTATAGTTGAATATGGTAATATGAACGGGTAAAAACAACAGGATGATAAGTCAATTTGAAATGAAGCCTTAAATAAGCTAAGTTCATGTATTTTCAACAGTTATCAACATTTTTGGAGATTATTCATACGAGCTTGATACTCATTAACTATTTATCATACAGCACGGGAACATGTCGGCTGTTCGAAACTCATTTAGCCATTGTTCGGCGATAATCAACAATATATGTCGACAATTTTCCGATGATACTCAGGAGTAGTATATTTTTTAACAGCTGTTGTGCTTTTTTTCTACTTTTGTAACCAGTTACGACGATCTGTCGTCTCGAGGAAGTCGAATACCTTTCGATATATGTCGTATATATTCGAACTAATGTCGCATATGGTCAGATAGTGCCTATGAGAAAAAGTGCTGCTTAAGAATTCTCAACATCGATAAAGCCTCACGTACGATGCAACTTTGTCTTTTTGCTTTGTATGTGTCTTACTTAGTGTTTGTTTGTCATTGATCCTTTTGCGTAGGGATCATTGTTATATTTGGAGCTACTGGATTTGTCCCTGTTATTTCCAACGGTAATTTCTTGCAGAGTAAACTCCTGTGCGAAATAATACCAAGTAATTAACATAAAACAAAGAGCAACAATCTTTTTTATTCTAGATTTTATAGTTTTTAACAATGTTAAATCTGATCGGTTTACTTTCAGCTCAAAATCAAGGAGTCACTGAAGCCGTTCAGAGAGACAACGAAGGTAATAGTTATGATATAACACCGGTATACGTGATCCTGTTTTGATAAGAAATTGTGTAGTTAAACAGAATAGGATCATACTTCTGATGCCACTACGCAGACTGAAGAATTATGACGACACAGTGTAAGATCAAAGACAATTGATGCCACCAGGTAAAATAAAACATAGAAGATACTATGTGGAATCAAGAATACTGACGCCACTATGTAGAATATAGATAACTGACGCCACAATGTAGATTCAAGAATTCTGACGTTACTATGTAGAATCAGGAATACTTGCGTTACTATATAGAATCAAGAATACTGATGCCACTATGTAGACTCAAGAATACTGAGGCCGCTAAGTAGAATCAAGAATACTGACGTTACTATATAGAATCAAGAATAATGACGTTACTATACAGAATCAAGAACACTGACGCCATTTTGTAGAATCAAGAATACTGACGCCACAATGTAGAATCAAGAATTCTAACGTTACTATGCAGAATCAAGAATACTGACGTTACTATATGGAATCAAGAATACTGACGCCACTATGTAGAATCAAGAATACTGAGGCCGCTAAGTAGAATCAAGAATACTGACGCCACTATATAGAATCAAGAATACTGGCGTAACTATGTAGAATCAAGAATAATGACGCCACTATGTAGAATCAAGAATACTGACGCGACTTTGTAGAATCAAGAATACTGAGGCCGCTATAGAAAATCAAGAATACTGACGCCACTATGTAGAATCAAGAATACTGACGTTACTATATAGAATCAAGAATAATGACGTTACTATACAGAATCAAGAACACTGACGCCATTTTGTAGAATCAAGAATACTGACGCCACAATGTAGAATCAAGAATTCTAACGTTACTATGCAGAATCAAGAATACTGACGTTACTATATGGAATCAAGAATACTGACGCCACTATGTAGAATCAAGAATACTGAGGCCGCTAAGTAGAATCAAGAATACTGACGCCACTATATAGAATCAAGAATACTGGCGTAACTATGTAGAATCAAGAATAATGACGTTACTATGTAGAATCAAGAATACTGACGCGACTTTGTAGAATCAAGAATACTGAGGCCGCTATAGAAAATCAAGAATACTGACGCCACTATGTAGAATCAAGAATACTGAGGCCGCTAAGTAGAATCAAGAATACTGACGCCATTATGTAGAATCAAGAATACTGACGTAACTATGTAGAATCAAGAATACTGACGTTACTATGTAGAATCAAGAATACTGACACGACTTTGTAGAATCAAGAATACTGAGGCCGCTATGTAGAATCAAGAATACTGACGCCAATATATAGAATCAAGAATACTGAGTCCGCTATATAAAATCAAGAATACTGACGCCATTATGAAATATAAATAAACCATTGCCACTGTGCAAAATAAAACATAATGCCGCCATTATGTACAATCAAGAATACTGACGCCACTATGTAAGGTTAAAACAATTTGTTATTCTAGAATACTAACGCAAATATGTGTATAATAAAAAAAATCAAATTCATGCAAACCATTTTTAATTATGCTTTGACATGAATAATGAGTGATTAAGATGTCACATTATCGAATGTCATTTTAAACATATAAATGTGAAGCTGTTGTATTGGTTTGATAAATCTCAACATTCCTTTATATAAACCATTAATACCATTTGATGAAATGTTTGACTTATTTTTAACATTGTTTTCTTTTAAGGTCGTAATGAAACAGTAACTAAAGAAGTTCGGGCAGAAATTGAAGGTACATGTTATATTCGATAACGATATACGTTATAGTTGAATATGGTTATATGAACGGGTAAAAACAACAGGATGATAAGTCAATTTGAAATGAAGCCTTGAATAAGCTAAGTTCATGTATTTTCAACTGTTATCAACATTTTTGGAGATTATTCATACAAGATCAACATTTTTGGATATTATTCATCCGAGCTTGACAATCATTTACTATTTACCATATTGAACGGGAACATGTCGGCGGTTTTTAAACTCATAAGACGATTGTCGTGTGAATATCGCCAATCATTTAGCAATCGTTCGGCGATAATCCACAGCATATGTCGACAATGGTCCGATGATACTCGGTAGTAGTTTACTTTCATAGCTGCGACGCTTTTTCCACATTTGTTACCATTTGCGGCAAGCTCTCGTCTCGAAGAGATCGAATACCTTTCGTTTTATGTCATATAAATTTTGAAGTAATGTCGCGTATGGTCAGATAGTGCCTATGAAAAACAGTGCTGCTTAAGAATTCTCAACATCGATAAAGCCTCACGTACGATGCAACTTTGTCTTCTTGCTTCGTATGTGTCTTACTTAGTGTTTGTGTGGCACTGATCCTTGTGTGTATGGATCATTGTAATATTTGGAGCTACTTACTGGTAATTTCTTGCAGAGTTAACTCCTTTGCGAAATGATATTAAGTAATAAACATTAAATAAAAACATGTAGCAAACAATATTATTATTCTAGATTTTATAGTTTTTAACAATGTAAACTCGTATCGGTTTACTTTCAGCTCAAAATCAAGTAGTCACTGAAGCCTTTCAGAGAGACAAAGAAGGTAAATATTATGATATAACGCCGGTATATATGATCCTGTTTTCATTAGAAATCGTGTAGTTAGACTGTATAGTATCAATACTTCTGACGCCACTACGCGGACTGAAAAATTCTGAAGACTAAGTGTAAAATCAAAGATAATTGATTCCACTACGTAAAATAAAACTTAAAATCAAGATTACTGACGCCACTATGTAGAATCAAGAATACTAACGCCACTTTGTAGAATCAAGAATACTGACACCACTATGTAGAATCAGGAATTCTGACATTACTATATAGAATCAAGAATACTGACGCCAATATGTAGAATCAAGAATACTGACACCAATATGTAGAATCTAGAATTTTGACGCCACTATGTGGAATCAATAATACTGACGCCAATATGTAGAAACTAGAATACTGACGCCAATATGTGGAATCAAGGATAATGACGCAACTATGAAAAATCAAGATTACTGACTCAACTATGTGGAATCAAGATTACTGACGCCACTATGTAGGATCAAGAATACTGACGCTATTTTGTAGAATGAAGAATACTGACGTAACTATGTAGAATCAAGAATACTAACGCGACTTTGTAGAATCAAGAATACTGACGCAAATATATGTGGAATCGAGAATACTGACGCCACTATGTTGAATCAAGAATACTGACGCAAACATGTAGAATCAAGAATACTGACGCCACTATTTAGAATCTAGTATACTGACGCCACTATGTAGAATCAAGAATACTGGCACGACCTTGTAGAATCAAGAATACTGACGCAACTATGTTGAATAAAGAATACTGACGCAACTATATAGAATCAAAAAAACTGACGAGACTATGTAGAATCAAGAATACTGACACACTTATGTTGAATGAAGACTTCTGACGAAACTAATAATATGTTGAATGAAGAATACTGACGCAACTAGTTAAATAAAAAATACTGACGCCACTATGTTGAATGATGAATACTGACGCAACTATGCAGAATAAAGAATACTGACCTCATTTTATAGAATCAAGAATACTGACGCCACTATGTCAAGTCAAAAACAATTTGGTATTAAAGAATGCTAACGAAAATATGTGTATAATCAAAAACAAAAATTCAAGTTTCATGCAAACCATTTTCAATTATGCTTTTACATGAATAATGAGTTATTTCATGTCACATTATCAAAGTCATTTAAAACATGTTAATGCGAAGCTGTTTTATTGGTTTGGTTAACCTAAAACTTCCTTTAAATTAACCATAAATGCCATTTGATGAGGATGTTTTACTTATTTTTAACATTGTTTTATTTTAAGGTCGTAATGAATCAGTAACTGAAGAAGTTTGGACAGTAGTTGAAGGTACTTGTTATATTCAATACCGATATACGTTTTAGTTTAATATGATTATATGAACGATTAAAGAAAAAAGGATAATAAGTTAATTTGAAATGAAACCTTAAATAAGCTAAGTTCATGTATTCTCAACAGTTATCAACATTTTTTTGGGGAAAAATCATCCGAGCTTGATAATCATTAACTATTTATCATACAGCACGGGAACATGTCGCCTGTTTGAAACTCATTAAGCCATTGTTCGGCGATAATCCACAACATATGTCGACAATTATCCGATGATACTCCGGAGTAGTTTATTGTTTAACAGCTGCGACGCTTTTTTCTACTTTTGTAACCAGATACGGGGAGCTCTCGTTTCGAAAAATTTGAATACCTTTCGCAATATGTCGTATATATTCGAACTAATATCGCACATGGTCAGATAGTGCCTATAAAATTTACTGCATAGAAATTCTCAACATCGATTTGACAATTTGGTACTCATGAATACAAACGCAAATATGTGTATAATCAAAAACCAAAAAATCTAATTTTATACAAACCATTTGCATTTATGCTTTTGCATGAATAATAAGTGTTTAGATGTCACATTATCAAAAGTCATTTAAAATATGTTAATATGTAGCTGTTGTACTTGTTAGTAGATTACACAACGACTATATATAACCCATTAATACCAGTTGATGAAGATGTTCAACTTATTTTTGTCCTATTGTTTTCCTTTAAGGTTGTAATGAAGCAGTAACTGAAGAAGTTCGGACAGAAAATGGAGGTAAATGTTATATTCGATACCGATATACGTTATTGTTGAATATGTTAATAAGAATGCGAAAAAAATAAAAAGAGAATAACTTAATTTGAGATAAAGCATTAGGTAAGCATAGTTCTATTCAATAGTTATCGACTAAACATAAATAGAAATGGATATATTGGTGTGAATTTTTTTTTAATGTATAATAATATAGTCTTAATGGAGATTTAGGCCAATAAACCTAAAATAAACAATTTTGACATAGAATCGAAACAATAAAATAGAAAGGCAGATGAGCGTGTTTCATGCAAGATGCGTATGAATTATAGAAGTATGAAGTGAGGCACTCGTTAATTGATTTAAATCACAGTTTTCCCTTTATTGCACTGACCGTGCCAATGCGGGTATTACTCCAGCATTTACCAACGACGACAGTATTGGATTGTGTCTAATCCAGTTTGAATTTGTTGTCTTGTTGCGTTGTGCTGTCTTACTTAGAATTAGCTTGACATTGATCCTTGTGCGTCAGAATCAATGTTGTTGTTTTTTTTGAGCTACTGGGTTTGTCCCTGTAGTTTCGAATGGACTTTATTGCAGGGTAAAATCCTGTGTTAATGATGAGAAAGAAAAGGGATTTAAAACGGCAAGCAATCTCTTGACACTTGTCTTTATATTTATAAAAAAAATGTATAATCAGGACGGTTCTTTTTCAGCTCAAAATCAAGCAGCCAGTAAAGCCTTTCAGAGAGACAACGAAAGTACGTGTTATAATATAACACATATAATAATACTTGTATAAGTGATCCTGTTTGCAACAGCAACCGTGTCATTAATTATACTGTGTAGAATGAAGAATAATGACGCAACTATGTAGAATCAAGAATACTGTCAATACAGTGTAGAATCAAGAAAAATGATGCCTTACGTGAAATGATAGAGTCAAGAATACTGACGTCATTTTGTAAAATCAATAATATTGACGCCACTATATAGAATCAAAAGTACTGACGCCACTATGGAAAATGAAAAACCACTGCGTAAAAAAGAATACTGATTCCACGATGTAAAATCAATAATACTGACGCAACTTTGTAAAGTCAAGAATGCTGACGCAACAATTTAGAATTCAAGAATATGTGTAAAATTAAAAAGATCTCATTTTGAAATTCATGCAAACTTTTTGTAATTATGCTTATACATTAATACAAAGTCATTATATATTACAAAATCACAATATTACAAGTCATTTAAAACATGTTCATTTGTAGCTTTTGTATTGGTTTGATAAATTTCACTGCTTTTTTAGATAAATCATTAATACCAGTTGATGAAAATGTTCAGCGTATGTTTAACTTTTTTTTCTTTTTAGGTCGTAATGAAGCAGTAACTGAAGACGTTCGGACAGAAAATGAAGGTACATGTTATATTCGATACCGATGTACCTTTAAGTTGAATATGGTAATGAAAACGCCCAATCCAACAGCTTCATAAGTTATCCTCTACAATTCATAATATAACACTCTTTTCATTTTTGAGGATTTATTCATCCGAGCTTGACCACCATTTAGTCATACCTAACGGGGACATGTCGGTGCTATTTAAAGTCATAGGACGACTTTCTTGTGAATATCGACAATCACTTAGCAATTGTTCGGCGATAATGCACAGTATATGTCGACAATTTTCCGATGATACTCGGCATATTTTTATTTTGCCACCTGTTGTGGCGAACTCTCGCCGCGAGGGACTCGAATATTTTCGCTATATGTCGTATGACATCGAACTAAGGTCGATGCATATGGTCGGATAGTGCCTATGAGATGATTTGTTGCTTAAGAATTCTCGCCATCGAGGAAACTCTACGCAAAAAAACTACTATACACATTTGCGCATGAAGTAATCAGTTTACCCAAAGTTCCTATTTGCCCAGCAATAAAAGAATCTTGTCATGGAATATTGAAGAACCATTTTCGTCATTAAACTATTCATTCTCGAGAAATACCCATTCGAGAAAATGCAACAGAATAGTTCAAATAAATCTACAATTATAATGTTAGTGTGTATGTCGCAAACTGCAGTATATAATAGTATTATCTTTAAAAACAACATAACTGATACCGGATCATGGTAAAGCATTATCAAACGACAACACATATGCATGAATATAGAAATTAGAAACTAAAACATATTTTCGTGAACTATGGGGCGTGGTCATCAATTTGTTCGCCAAACAACGGTCGTCGAGTGGTTGAAAGTCACTTGCAAAGTGGTTGTTGTCGGTTGTCCTTGTTTGGTCTGCTATTAACTGATGATGTTTGCCTCGTCATGTGCAGTCAAAGGTGGCGAATATCCTTATTTAGAAACGAAAGTGCTTAACGGAACGCTTAAGTGCATGTAAAAATGTGCTACATAAGAAAAGTTTATACTATTCTAATAACATATCTTCGCATATGAATGTTTTCTATTTTAGCCAATGCCGTGCTGAATGCTTTTGATGAAGATTCAATGGTAGGTTAATATTGTTGCTATATAAACACCTTTTACACGTAAAGTTTCAGTTTATCTAGTTTTTCATAATTTAACCCATCGCCTGATACCAACGGTATGTAATTACGCACTACCAATGTAATGTTAACGGGGCGTGCCGTTTTTTATTTTCATATCCAAGTAAATATACAGATTTTTATTTATTTAAATTTTCCAATATATATTGAAGCCTTTCTGTTTTGCTGTTTAAATTAACACCTCATCCTTACTCTAGATAACTAATATAGCAATTGTAGATAACTGACACATAAACGTGCCAATGTTTATTTTTAATGTTCCTACAATTTTTAGGATTCCTTCGAGGAAATAACAATGACGGAAGAAATGCAATACGAATATGAACAAACGCTAGGCAGAGGAGGAATTGTCGCTTTGCAGAAAAAGATAAACTCGCAGTTGAACGATTGGAAAAATACAGAGATACGGTTTGCTATCATTGGTGAATCAGGATCAGGCAAGTCCTCCTTTATAAACGCAATGCTTGGACTTAGTGGGGACGATCCTCAAGCGGCAAAGGTAGGCTGCAATGAGTGCACGACAGAATGTCAAGAATTTCAACACCCTCAAAAGAAGACATTATTTTTTAATGATCTTCCTGGTGTAGGAACCTCAAATTTTAAGAGAGAATCTTACCTAGAAACGGTGCAGTTTCAACGTTTCCACTTCTTTATATTGATAACAAGTTGTCGGCTTAAAGAAAACGACATATGGCTAGCTGAAGAAATCCTAAAGAATAAAAAGCACTTCTATTTCGTCAGAACCAAAATAGATGCCGACATAAGATCGGACAAAAAAGCCCATCCGTCAACACACAATCAAGACAACTTGATTCAAGCCATTCGAACCAAAACAGCCGAACATTTGAAAACAGCACACATGAGTCAAACCAATGTTTTTCTGATAGACAATTATGATACAAGACGTTTTGACTTTGATAAACTGAATGAAAGATTCATTCTCGACGCATCGTCACACATAAAGAAATCAATGATCTTTTCGATATCGACAGTAAGTTCTGGCATTCGAAAGGAAAAGGTCGCTGCTCTTCGTTCGCGGATAAAACGACAGGCATTGCTTGCTTCGATCGGCTCACTTACCCCGATTCCAGGAGTTGGATTAGCTTGTGAAGTTGCAATACTTATGACGGAAGTGACATTTTACAAATTACAATTAGGAACTGATGCAGAAACCATGGAACAGCTGGCAGCAAAGATGCGTATATCTTTGGAAGCGTTGTACGCGAAAACCGGTACGACTTCACACATTCTCTTAGCATCAAAAGAAAGCTTTCTTAGAGTTTGTGCTGAAATTGTTTTGTCTGAAACGTCAGAGACCCTACTTAAACTGACTATTCCTATTTTAGGAAATTTAGTGTCTGCAGTGGGTACCTTTCCTGTGTGTTGCTATACATTGAACAGCTTACTGAACATGTGCAATAAAGAGGCTAAGAATGTGAACAAGGCGTTCGAGGAAAGTATGGTTAACAAAACATGTATCGAAATCGAGTGATTTTAAACGAACCAACACTGTCAAAAACAAACGTGTACAATGTATCGCGTTCATCAGCCCGGGATTATTTGGTGTTTGCAAATGGCTCTTAAGCAGCAAATCATGAGATCTTTTTGGACAGTATAAAGTACTGTCGTATGAATTATATTATTTTTTGGCATGCAAGTATAACATTTCCCCCAACCTCATATCAGTAGATCCAATAATTTAACCGTGCTAGAAATTCTTATCTTGCCCACGGACGAAGTCATGGAAACCTTGTCTTGTGGCAATATTTAGAATGCTTATTGATATTTCTCGCTTCAAGTGTCACCATTCAATAGTTTTCACGCATCTTTCATGAAAAAATGCTTCTCTCTCTTTGAACTATTTAAAGACCGATTTGCCTATTAACATAACCTGAATCAATGCGCGCACATCCATGACAACCACGAATTATCGCATTTACTTTTATTTATTTTCACAACGCACAAAAGAGTTCTAGCAAAAATACATTTTACTCAATTTTTTGTTAAGCTGGGAGATAAAACATCTACCATAGCCGCTTGTGATATACATGTTTAACCCAACCCTCGCGCAGGGTGTTTAGCGGAAACTCGGTTAATCTCGTTTCCGCAAAACACCCTACGCTCGGGTCAGAATGAACCTATCTTACACTCTCGGCCATCGAATATACTTAAAGAATAAACATTTAACCCCCCCCCCCCAACCTATATATTAAGGAATGAGTGCGAACGTTGGTCGTAAATCTGTTTGTACCATTATTTTATTTGCGTTTGCTATTTAGATATGTTTGATCTTTGTCGTGTTAAAAAGTGTAACATTCATTGAAAATGGGACATAATTCGGCTTTTAACATGTTCTATTTGATTATCGTCAATAGATATGTTCAGCATTAATGTGTTTTTGCACGAGTATGATGCCGCCGCCGACAACATTACCAAGATTATGAACTACTTTTACTAGTGTTTTAGTTGACGCCCGTGCCGTTTAGCTACCAAGATGTAATGTTTCAGTACCCGGTCTTGAACAAATCAAAATGAACAGGGTATACAGCTAATTGAAGCTATTTTGTAAGGTACAACCTATGTGCATTAATATATCTTATTATGTTTTCACAAAATGCACAAAAAATCACATGTGCATGCCTGTTTTAAGAAACTATTATTTAAAGTTTGGACCAAAAATGTGTCAGTTATCTACAATGCTGCTTCATATATTTGCACTAAGTACACTCAAGTGGAAATGCTGATAGAACAGACACCAGCAATGTTACCGAACAACTGTTTATATAACTAAAGACCTAACAAGAACAGTTTTGATATGTTTAAATAGAAATACCTGTCCTGAATATATATCCGTTACTGTAGCTATTAAAAACAAATGAATTAGATGATAAATTCCATTTCTACTTTAATCGATGGAAAAACAACAACAAATTCGTAGACTTAGCTATAAGACGTTAAACGTGTGATGGCATATCAGTGTTTATAAATGATTTAATGGCGTTACTAGTGACGGTCTTGCTGCTGCTGTCGTAAGCTGATATTCATATTTTCGTAATACCACAGCACCACTCATTTACCATGGAACGTCGCGTATTTCATGCTGGGAATTAACCGGTATTTGTTTGCCTTTGTTATCAAAAGACAACTTAAGCCTGGAAGATAATATGTGACTTATTTGTACTCATGACACGATATCGTGGAATTCGGATACCATAACTAGATAACCTGTTAGCGCCTGAATGCGGAATGTCCTTAGAGGTAACTGGTAATAAGAATCTTATCTAGTTAACCAGTTAATGCTGTACGGCTTAAAAAGGTAACAGGTGGCAGTACTGGGCACTTTCAAGCCAGTTTTTTGTCGTATGATATTTATCTTACCGAATCAGTTTCGCGAAGATTAACAAGATAGCTAGATAAATATCGCGATGATTTTGTTGTTAACACGAAAGAATTCGCGAACGTTTACAGAAAAGATAAGAAAAAAGGCTCGAAAACAAAATTGGTAGGTTTGGAAACATGAAACACGTATTTTTTTACAGCTTATATAAAAAGGTCACAAGCAGTATTGTAAAAAGAGGATGTTTATTCAAACAAGCATTCTTTAAATGTTTAAGCAAGAAGTGATATCGTGAAGCATGAATTACTTAGTCTCTACTAGCGGGAATATTTACAGGAGTAAGATCAGGAAAAACAATTTTATAAATATTAAAGAAATCATGAAGTTCGCGACATTGGTACATATATGCTAGTTCTGAAAAAAATGTTAATTAGACTCTGACATTGTCAACGCTGATTAGTTTTTGTTTTTAAATTAGGTTCTCTTTGGCAATCTTCAGCAACAAGATATGTTGAACCATAAAACACAGTGACTATAGAGTCTAACATTAAAATGATGTCCTCTACAAATCTTGGGAAAATGTTGTGAAATAAAGCCGAACTGGTTTAATAGCTGTTTCATCATTAACAGCATCTATAAAAGTGTAATGCAAGTTTGGAAACTTGGAACTAATCAATTCTAATTCCATTTTCATTGAATTAAAACTTTGACATTGTATGCTTCTGAAGTAGGTTATTGCGGGTCGAAAAGAACTAATCTGAGTAGGACCCCCAAACGGTTAATTTACTTCTGTATGGGTAGGTCTAGTTACAAAGTGCCTTCCCTAGGGGGTAATGTGTTTAAATGGAAAAGTCATTGCCCTGAAGCGATCATACAGCATAAGAAAGCAAGAAAAATGCGATCAATACTTATATTCACATTCTAAAAGAAATATTCATTGTGATTAAAAACATTAACAGTAGTTTCTGCAATTGCGTATTGTTTTTTAAAGAAGTGTAACATATAAGATACGTTTGTATAAACGAATGGATTATTTTGTAACGTCGTATACCATTGGTTAAATGACGTCGTGCTTATCCAACTTGAGCGTAATATCAGAATAAACAATAACATAAAAAAACTTGTGTGTTATACAATAGGCACGTCAAGTTTTATCTAAACAAAGGACTAGGCGAATGTTTATATTTATTATACATTTGTGTACCTCACTTCTACAGAACATATAGTAAAAACGCCAGGGCAATATTTTCGACTTTCACCCCGCACTATCACCCTCTGACGTCATGAAATTGAAAATACGCTACAAATACGCCGCCATGTTGGATTTGAATCTGAAAAATTATTATTAATATAAAACTGGCATTGCAACCTTAAATGCACTAATTATAAAACCTCACTTCTATAGAACATATGAAATTGGCAATACGGTACGAATACGGGATTTACTGATAGTATTTAACTTAAAGTCTGTATCACCTGAATGCTTTGTTTACCAGCCGACAATTCTTGCCAAAATGGCAGCAAGATTCGCAGCTGTCAGTGAAAATGGTCTATTAAATGAAAATTTTTAATCTTTAAAATACTACAGTTTTTGTTCGGTATAATAAAATAGATATTGACTGCCTTGAGAGTGACAGGCTTCGCCTCGGTCGACAGTATTTACCTCAGGTTGACAATATGCACTGTCACCCTCAAGGCAGTCAATATTTATATAATATTAAAAGATGCATGACGTTGATGTAACTTCCTTTCTATGAGATTTCTCTTAGATTTGATCCACTTCTTAAGTTTAACAAGATTTTTTCAAGGGCACATTGCTTCGAACCACAGTGTGAACAAAGTCTGATCAATCAATACCAATACTTGGTTCTGGACATGATTCATCAGTTTTTTATCTAGGAACTTAGTGTCTGACCCAATGTATACCAGTTTCAATTTAGACAAAGGATTTCATGAAGGAAAAACATTCTGATTAAGTTTCATATGATATTGGAACCAGAATTAAGTTTGTCTAAGAGAGCATCAACCATTCTTATTCTGTTTGATAGAAAGTGGACCAAATACAATGTCTCTAATGTGTTCCAAATAGTTTTTTAATATTATACCTTGTGACCTATATTTTACCCTATGTAACCTATTTTGCAAGCAGTCGATACTTGATTAAAGGGATAATTCTGACCAAGTTTAACACTTATCTGACTGATCCCTATCAAGATATGGCTCCAGAAGGACTGAATCCCAACCCGAAACCTTCGATGCAACGGGGTACAAGATAATACCAAGTAAAGTTTCAAAACAATATAACTACTTTTCAAAACTTTCATTATAATTAATTAAATTGAATTAACATTAAATTAAAATTAAGATTAGAATTAAATTCAATCTCTTTTTTTTAGATAAATTAAATCAAATTAAATTAAATCAAATTAAATTAAATTAAATTAAATTAAATTAAATTAAAATTAAATTAAATTAAATTAGATTAAATTTTAATTCTATTTTAAGTAATTATTTAATTTAATTAATTTTAATTATAATTTAATTTAATTTAATTTTTAATCTAAATATTGTTTTGAAACTTTACTTGGTATTATCTCCCTCCTACTCTAATAAAAAAGTCCTCTCTTTATATTAGTTTTTTTTCTTTTTTTTCAAGTAAACATACCGTTGAATAATATCAAAACACAATAACTACAAACCATTCCCGTTATATAATTAAACACATGACAAAATGATTTTTTTTTCTTTTTTTTTAAGTAAACAAAAGTAAAAAAGACTTACAATCTGTTAAGTATTCTTTCTATTTTCTTTTTATTTTAATCTGTATGATGGATTAATAGTTTTCTGAAATCAATATTTCGATATTTATTTTGCAAATTTACTATATTAGTTCTGCAAATGTGTTTCTGGCGGTTTGATATTTCTATGGAATTATTACAATCATTTGTTAAATTTGCGTGACATGCAAAACAATGTTTGAAAATCTCGACACATTTTTTGTAACAATTTGCATGAATAATTGAAAAGCAGCAGCTAGTAATTTTAAAATGATTTTTAAATTTGGAATAATGAAACACTTTTGCTACATCCTTACACATAACACAACTTTCTTTTACTATTTCACTGTGGTATTTTAATCGTCGTGTTTCATTTCTAATAAAGGTTCTTACTTGTGTAGCTGACGTTTGAACAAAATATTGCAATGGAAATGTTTTAATGTGTACTGGCAAAGGAATGTGATGCAAAAACGCTTTAAAATAAGATTCCATAATTGGTGTATTTTCATAGAAGTAAAATAACTTCTTTAGTATTAAAATAGAATTATAGTGATTGTTGACCATGTGATCGTATAATTGTTTATGCAAAATGTCAAATTGATAAAAGACAATTAAATCTATTAATACATCTAAAGGGATTTCAACAATCATTTTCAATAATAAATTCAATTGGCATTCGTAGTCTAACTCCTCTGAAGAATTGTTAAAAATAAAAAAGAATTGCGAAATAAAGTCTAACATTTGATTTCGAGTAAAAGTTTTATTGTGATATACGCATGAGACAGAGATTGTTGGTGGTATCTGAGTTATATGAAGGTTAGTTGGTCTTAAAAAATGCGTAAAATAATTAGAATACTTAGCAACCTTTTCCAAATCAATCAATATAATTGTTTCATTCATGTTAATATTTCTAGTGCACTCCGATACCGGATGCTACACTATAGCATGAATGAAAACAATAAATAACAATATTTAGTGTGATAGCCGAATTGATTTTTGAACAATTATAAACATCTCAAAAAATAAATAAACAATATGATAACAACATGAAATATAATTCAGATTAAAAAATAATATAAGGTATTCCTTTATATTAGTAAAACTAAGTTATGGTTTAACATAAAATATAATGAACATATTTAACAATCTAATTGTAAATCCGGATGTCCGTGATTTTGAATAAATGTATTTATTTTTTTTGTTTTTTATTTTTTTTTTTAAGATGTAAAAATGAAGGTATGCAATGATCCTTAATTGAATCTAATATAAAATGAAGAATAAAACGTTGTATAACACTATCAAACATGATATCATAAAAACCGTTAACAATCCATCAGAAATGCGAATATCATATCTAAATAATGAAAAATATACATTATCATGAAGTATGTACCTGAATACTATTGTTTTGTATTATAATGATGTGTGAAGAACAATCATGGGTATTTAATTGAAGTCCATATATCTACCCCAGATTTATCGTACCTTTTATCATAATTATTTAATTCTTCGTCTGCAATGTAAAAACGATAATCAAAAGAGCCAAAAGGTTCTGTTTGCGAAGAGTGTAATTTTGAACAAATTGGACAAGATGGTAGATGCTAAATATATTTCATACAACAAATATGGACCGTCTGTAAACAACAGTAGGTTTTGGCGAAAATACGTGCAAATTGATTTAAAATAAATAAATAAAATGTTTTTTTTAAATGAAAGCTTAAATATTATTTAGTGAACGACTTAATGTTATTCTGGGAAAAGCAACCATAACAATGAATCGATAGTAAAGCATAAGTATTTAATAGCTCTCTAAGATCTTAGCTTAGTAACAAATTCGTAAGACTGCTGAAAAATTATTCAATGAATAATAATATCTAGTACAGGTTAATAATCTCTGCCCGCAAGAAAAGTTCTAAAACAAAATCATATCCTGACTAAGCAAATTTCATCTATCGTCCAACCATTTTTGGTTAGGACGAAAGAAGGTTATGACTTACTTGTAAGATCTGCGCTCTGAGAGTAATTTACACCAACACGGGTTAAGTATAAAATGACCACTCTCGCGCGCCCACTCCAGAAGTCATTCTGGTTATCTTACAGGTAAGAGTACATTTTATTATTTTAGGAATATATTTCATTATTTTATTTAGATTCTTTTTCATAAATTGTTTTAAGTCTTTCTTATGAAAAATGTACTGAGTTGTTTATTGAATAAGATTAAAAGAATTATTTCGTCAATATGTTAAGTATTTTATTTGAATTTATGTTTGCTTTCATATTTCTTGAACTTATATAATTTTAGGAATTCCTCAACAAGTATTGATATGTTTTAGAAAAAATCATTTATATTTATTCTATTCACAATAATGAATTTTGTAATTTTTCGCTATGTTAAAAATTGTATCATGATATTCATGTGTTGCTTTCAATTAAATTCGTTATTTTATTGTATAAGGTGTTTATCACAAATTGTTATCTATTGTGATTTTTCTAATAAAGAAGTCATTCTGGTTATCTTACAGTTTTGTCTTCTGGTTGTGTTTCGGATTGAGAGACATAACCTGGTACCTCTCAATGAAAATTGAAAAATGAATATGAGCTTCGCTTCCCCAGTTGGTACGAACACCAACATCAATAACGAAACCAATCCGTAACAAATAAATAACAAAAATGTAAAATTGATAATGCTCTCAGGTCAGCCTCTATGAATCTGTATTTGAGTTTTCCATACACATGTTCACGATCACTGAATGTCTGGTGAAAGTCACTCAAATGAGCTATAAGGCAGAGAAAGCAATTAACAACCATAATCGTTAATTTTAAAGAAACGAACATCAATATTTATTTCAAGTCCACTCGAATTTTTATCTTCGCTCTTTCCTTAATAAACTGACATACTAGTCTGAGGGCTGCATGCATCTCATGCTTTTTAACGGTTCTGGAACCCGAGACTTCTATCTATGCCCCGAAATGGGTGGTTGCTTCGATAGGAATTTGTGATTGCGGGGGTGACATTTGCATTTACGATGGTAAAGGAATGGCTCCAATGTATTTCCGCAAGCCTTGCCCCATATCGTGAAGATACATGGTAAATTGCAGCTCGCCAACGAGCATTCCAATTTATTAAAGTCAATGCAAAAATATCGTGTAGACGATCGTGTTCGACCTGTTTGCCGCCATGCACGTGGCTGCGTCTCTTCCTGAACATTTTCTACTTTTTCTACTCTCTTTTGTCTCCCTCTATGGTGTCCTCGACCCGGCATTGTTTAATAAGGCATATTAAATTAGGCATATTTATAATTTAATAATTAAATAAGTCCAAGTTAATCTGAAAGAGATTTCCGAATCATAGACCGGTTTAATCTCGTTCAAAATTATATTTTAAATAATTGTAAAATATCGTGAACCAGTCCGTATTAACTTTAAAGATAGAGACCGGATTTTTTAACTGAACAACATAAACAACAACCATTAAGTCAGTCTCGCGAAAATAATGAAAATAATTTCTAATCAAAATAATAAACTTATTATTTTGTTTCAGAATCGGCTGATAATTGCACGAATGACTTTGATACAAACACACGAAATAACTAACAATAGAAAATACCTCATTTGTTTGGTAAACTGCAGAAAAGATAAGACATAACACATCAAATTTTGAACTTTAATATAATAAACTGCGATCTGATTTTTTTAGCAGTGTTATATTACATATTCCCAAAAGTTTGATCATTTAAACACAAAATAAAAAAAAAATGTTGTTTAAACGATCGTTTTTTTTTTAAATTCTTAAGATTGATTTGTACATTTTATAATGATAAGTTTATATCGGTTTAATATATAATGGTCATGGTTTATTATACGTTCCTCCGCATTACATTACATGACTTGTTTTGTATGTATTAGATAACATGAATCACAGTAAATATTAACAAATTAAAAGATATTTGTTAATTTACTTAAAATAAAACACCTTTACGTCATGACATTCATATTCGATTTAAAAAAAAATGTTTTGAATTGCAAAGTTTTAATTTACCTTACAGTTTTTAAACACTCAACATCTCCTTAGATAAAACAAAAGCTGTTTGTTTTGAAGTTGAAAAGTTGAAACGATTTGCATGGAGAAGGTGTTATTTGTGAAAACCAAATGCAGCATGAACGATTTTTTTTATGTCTGTATTGATTTGGTCACACTAAAGTGGCAGTTACACATTAAAGGGACTATACACCAGATTGGCACCAAAAAAAGTTTTTCTGTAACAAATCTCAGGACAATTATTGAATAAAATGTTTTACTCTTTGGTATCATAATTGTAAAAAAACATACCAAAAAAGGTAAAAACAAAATGAGTCGGAGACCGGCTTTAACTGGTGTCGCCAAAATTGCAGTGCAGTGTTGTATCCACTGTGCTACGAAGGCTTACCCTCAGAATATTTAAGCTATATTCCTAACATTGTCATATCACGTGATAATATCGATTAGCCAATCACTCATAATGAATGAATTCTACTAGGTAGACATACCTAGTAATCTTTTTAATGGAAAAATACGAAACAACTGCGAAAAATAAATTAATTGTAAACTATGTGGTACTTCAGTGAGTAAGTTTTAATGCATTGTACACATGGATACCAAGTTTATGTTGTTTTCGATAATTTTCTTCTTTTTTTTCGCTGTTTCATCATACGGAGTACAGCCCCTTTAAAACTTTCAATATTCATGCGGCTTAATAATGTTTTCGCATGATGTTCTAAAGTATGAGATTAAGTGTTTTGAAACAATGTTTGTAAGCGTTTTATAAACTCAATTTCTATTTGTCAACTTTCCTCCTACACCATCAATTTAATAAAGGCAAAACCTGTGTTTGATGTACTAATTTTAAATCTTAAATTTCAATTGATGATTTTCTTTTTTAATTTTAATGAATTATCAATTTGAACTTATTTGACTACAATAATTATAAATGAAGAATATGATTTGTGTTCAGATTATGAAATACTAATTAGAATTTTTTGGCTATTTTTAACTTAGAAATTTGAACGAAGCTTGTAAGTAGAAATGATTATGATAGATTATGAATATTAAATGAGTTTAATGCTTAAAACATGTTAAAGATGCACCCTTATTCCCAAATAAGATTAACCACAATTAATAATATTGTTTCAATCTTCCAAAAAGGATGAATAAATGTTGAAAACAATGGTTCTTACGAAGGATACCGAGTTGAATTTGAAAGAAATGAACATAAAACACGGTATTTCTACCTATAGTAGTTCACAGTAACTTACTCACTGAAGTACCACATAGTTTACAATTAATTTATTTTTCGCAGTTGTTTCGTATTTTTCCATTAAAAAGATTACTAGGTATGTCTACCTAGTAGAATTCTTTCATTATGAGTGATTGGCTAATCGATATTATCACGTGATATGACAATGTTAGGAATATAGCTTAAATATTCTGAGGGTAAGCCTTCGTAGCACAGTGGATACAAAACTGCACTGCAATTTTGGCGACACCAGTTAAAGCCGGTCTCCGACTCATTTTGTTTTTACCTTTTTTGGTATGTTTTTTTACAATTATGATACCAAAGAGTAAAACATTTTATTCAATAATTGTCCTGAGATTTGTTACAGAAAAAATCGTTCATGCTGCATTTGGTTTTCACAAATAACACCTTCTCCATGCAAATCGTTTCAACTTTTCAACTTCAAAACAAACAGCTTTTGTTTTATCTAAGGAGATGTTTGAGTGTTTAAAAACTGTAAGGTAAATTAAAACTTTGCAATTCAAAACATTTTTTTTTTAAATCGAATATGAATGTCATGACGTAAAGGTGTTTTATTTTAAGTAAATTAACAAATATCTTTTAATTTGTTAATATTTACTGTGATTCATGTTATCTAATACATACAAAACAAGTCATGTAATGTAATGCGGAGGAACGTATAATAAACCATGACCATTATATATTAAACCGATATAAACTTATCATTATAAAATGTACAAATCAATCTTAAGAATTTAAAAAAAAAACGATCGTTTAAACAACATTTTTTTTTTATTTTGTGTTTAAATGATCAAACTTTTGGGAATATGTAATATAACACTGCTAAAAAAATCAGATCGCAGTTTATTATATTAAAGTTCAAAATTTGATGTGTTATGTCTTATCTTTTCTGCAGTTTACCAAACAAATGAGGTATTTTCTATTGTTAGTTATTTCGTGTGTTTGTATCAAAGTCATTCGTTCAATTATCAGCCGATTCTGAAACAAAATAATAAGTTTATTATTTTGATTAGAAATTATTTTCATTATTTTCGCGAGACTGACTTAATGGTTGTTGTTTATGTTGTTCAGTTAAAAAATCCGGTCTCTATCTTTAAAGTTAATACGGACTGGTTCACGATATTTTACAATTATTTAAAATATAATTTTGAACGAGATTAAACCGGTCTATGATTCGGAAATCTCTTTCAGATTAACTTGGACTTATTTAATTATTTAATTATAAATATGCCTAATTTAATATGCCTTATTAAACAATGCCGGGTCGAGGACACCATAGAGGGAGACAAAAGAGAGTAGAAAAAGTAGAAAATGTTCAGGAAGAGACGCAGCCACGTGCATGGCGGCAAACAGGTCGAACACGATCGTCTACACGATATTTTTGCATTGACTTTAATAAATTGGAATGCTCGTTGGCGAGCTGCAATTTACCATGTATCTTCACGATATGGGGCAAGGCTTGCGGAAATACATTGGAGCCATTCCTTTACCATCGTAAATGCAAATGTCACCCCCGCAATCACAAATTCCTATCGAAGCAACCACCCATTTCGGGGCATAGATAGAAGTCTCGGGTTCCAGAACCGTTAAAAAGCATGAGATGCATGCAGCCCTCAGACTAGTATGTCAGTTTATTAAGGAAAGAGCGAAGATAAAAATTCGAGTGGACTTGAAATAAATATTGATGTTCGTTTCTTTAAAATTAACGATTATGGTTGTTAATTGCTTTCTCTGCCTTATAGCTCACTTGAGTGACTTTCACCAGACATTCAGTGATCGTGAACATGTGTATGGAAAACTCAAATACAGATTCATAGAGGCTGACCTGAGAGCATTATCAATTTTACATTTTTGTTATTTATTTGTTACGGATTGGTTTCGTTATTGATGTTGGTGTTCGTACCAACTGGGGAAGCGAAGCTCATATTCATTTTTCAATTTTCATTGAGAGGTACCAGGTTATGTCTCTCAATCCGAAACACGACCAGAAGACAAAACTGTAAGATAACCAGAATGACTTCTTTATTAGAAAAATCACAATAGATAACAATTTGTGATAAACACCTTATACAATAAAATAACAAATTTAATTGAAAGCAACACATGAATATCATGATACAATTTTTAACATAGCGAAAAATTACAAAATTCATTATTGTGAATAGAATAAATATAAATGATTTTTTCTAAAACATATCAATACTTGTTGAGGAATTCCTAAAATTATATTAGTTCAAGAAATATGAAAGCAAACATAAATTCAAATAAAATACTTAACATATTGACGAAATAATTCTTTTAATCTTATTCAATAAACAACTCAGTACATTTTTCATAAGAAAGACTTAAAACAATTTATGAAAAAGAATCTAAATAAAATAATGAAATATATTCCTAAAGTAATAAAATGTACTCTTACCTGTAAGATAACCAGAATGACTTCTGGAGTGGGCGCGCGAGAGTGGTCATTTTATACTTAACCCGTGTTGGTGTAAATTACTCTCAGAGCGCAGATCTTACAAGTAAGTCATAACCTTCTTTCGTCCTAACCAAAAATGGTTGGACGATAGATGAAATTTGCTTAGTCAGGATATGATTTTGTTCTAGAACTTTTCTTGCGGGCAGAGATTATTAACCTGTACTAGATACTATTATTCATTGAATAATTTTTCAGCAGTCTTACGAATTTGTTACTAAGCTAAGATCTTAGAGAGCTATTAAATACTTATGCTTTACTATCGATTCATTGTTATGGTTGCTTTTTCCAGAATAACATTAAGTCGTTCACTAAATTATATTTAAGCTTTCATTTAAAAAAAACATTTTATTTATTTATTTTAAATCAATTTGCACGTATTTTCGCCAAAACCTACTGTTGTTTACAGACGGTCCATATTTGTTGTATGAAATATATTTAGCATCTACCATCTTGTCCAATTTGTTCAAAATTACACTCTTCGCAAACAGAACCTTTTGGCTCTTTTGATTATCGTTTTTACATTGCAGACGAAGAATTAAATAATTATGATAAAAGGTACGATAAATCTGGGGTAGATATATGGACTTCAATTAAATACCCATGATTGTTCTTCACACATCATTATAATACAAAACAATAGTATTCAGGTACATACTTCATGATAATGTATATTTTTCATTATTTAGATATGATATTCGCATTTCTAATGGATTGTTAACGGTTTTTATGATATCATGTTTGATAGTGTTATACAACGTTTTATTCTTCATTTTATATTAGATTCAATTAAGGATCATTGCATACCTTCATTTTTACATCTTAAAAAAAAATAAAAAACAAAAAAAATAAATACATTTATTCAAAATCACGGACATCCGGATTTACAATTAGATTGTTAAATATGTTCATTATATTTTATGTTAAACCATAACTTAGTTTTACTAATATAAAGGAATACCTTATATTATTTTTTAATCTGAATTATATTTCATGTTGTTATCATATTGTTTATTTATTTTTTGAGATGTTTATAATTGTTCAAAAATCAATTCGGCTATCACACTAAATATTGTTATTTATTGTTTTCATTCATGCTATAGTGTAGCATCCGGTATCGGAGTGCACTAGAAATCTTAACATGAATGAAACAATTATATTGATTGATTTGGAAAAGGTTGCTAAGTATTCTAATTATTTTACGCATTTTTTAAGACCAACTAACTTTCATATAACTCAGATACCACCAACAATCTCTGTCTCATGCGTATATCACAATAAAACTTTTACTCGAAATCAAATGTTAGACTTTATTTCGCAATTCTTTTTTTTATTTTTAACAATTCTTCAGAGGAGTTAGACTACGAATGTCAATTGAATTTATTATTGAAAATGATTGTTGAAATCCCTTTAGATGTATTAATAGATTTAATTGTCTTTTATCAATTTGACATTTTGCATAAACAATTATACGATCACATGGTCAACAATCACTATAATTCTATTTTAATACTAAAGAAGTTATTTTACTTCTATGAAAATACACCAATTATGGAATCTTATTTTAAAGCGTTTTTGCATCACATTCCTTTGCCAGTACACATTAAAACATTTCCATTGCAATATTTTGTTCAAACGTCAGCTACACAAGTAAGAACCTTTATTAGAAATGAAACACGACGATTAAAATACCACAGTGAAATAGTAAAAGAAAGTTGTGTTATGTGTAAGGATGTAGCAAAAGTGTTTCATTATTCCAAATTTAAAAATCATTTTAAAATTACTAGCTGCTGCTTTTCAATTATTCATGCAAATTGTTACAAAAAATGTGTCGAGATTTTCAAACATTGTTTTGCATGTCACGCAAATTTAACAAATGATTGTAATAATTCCATAGAAATATCAAACCGCCAGAAACACATTTGCAGAACTAATATAGTAAATTTGCAAAATAAATATCGAAATATTGATTTCAGAAAACTATTAATCCATCATACAGATTAAAATAAAAAGAAAATAGAAAAAATACTTAACAGATTGTAAGTCTTTGTTACTTTTGTTTACTTAAAAAAAAAAAGAAAAAAAATCATTTTGTCATGTGTTTAATTATATAACGGGAATGGTTTGTAGTTATTGTGTTTTGATATTATTCAACGGTATGTTTACTTGAAAAAAAAGAAGAAAAAAACTAATATAAAAAGAGGACTTTTTTATTAGAGTAGGAGGGAGATAATACCAAGTAAAGTTTCAAAACAATATTTAAATTAAAAATTAGATTAAATTAAATTATAATTAAAATTAATTAAATTAAATAATTACTTAAAATAGAATTAAAATTTAATTTAATTTGATTTAATTTAATTTAATTTCAATTTAATTTAATTTAATTTGATTTAATTTATCTAAAAAAAAGAGATTTAATTTAATTCTAATCTTAATTTTAATTTAATGTTAATTCAATTTAATTAATTATAATGAAAGTTTTGAAAAGTAGTTATATTGTTTTGAAACTTTATCTTGTACCCCGTTGCATCGAAGGTTTCGGGTTGGGATTCAGTCCTTCTGGAGCCATACCTTGATAGGGATCAGTCAGATAAGTGTTAAACTTGGTCAGAATTATCCCTTTAATCAAGTATCGACTGCTTGTAAAGTAGGTTACATAGGGTAAAAATTAGGTCACAAGGTATAATATTAAAAAAAACTCTTTGTAACACATTAGAGACCTACATTAATATATTTGGTCCACTTTCTATCAAACAGAATAAGAATGGTTGATGCTCTCTTAGACAAACTTAATTCTGGTTCCAATATCATATGAAACTTAATCAGAATGTTTTCCTTCATGAAATCCTTTGTCTAAATTGAAACTGGTATACATTGGGTCAGACACTAAGTTTCTAGATAAAAAACTGATGAATCATGTCCAGAACCAAGTATTGGTATTGATTGATCAGACTTTGTTCACACTGTGGTTCGAAGCAATGTGCCCTTAAAAAAATCTTGTTAGACTTAAGAAGTGGATCAAATCTAAGAGAAATCTCATAGAAAGGAAGTTACATCAACGTCATGCATCTTTTAATATTATATAAATATTGACTGCCTTGAGGGTGACAGTGCATATTGTCAACCTGAGGTAAATACTGTCGACCGAGGCGAAGCCTGTCACTCTCAAGGCAGTCAATATCTATTTTATTATACCGAACAAAAACTGTAGTATTTTAAAGACTAAAATTTTTCATTTAATATACCATTTTCACTGACAGCTGCGAATCTTGCTGCCATTTTGGCAAGAATTGTCGGCTGGTAAACAAAGCATTCAGGTGATACAGACTTTAAGTTAAATACTATCAGTAAATCCCGTATTCGTACCGTATTGCCAATTGCATATGTTCTATAGAAGTGAGGTTTTATAATTAGTGCATTTAAGGTTGCAATGCCAGTTTTATATTAATAATAATTTTTCAGATTCAAATCCAACATGGCGGCGTATTTGTAGCGTATTTTCAATTTCATGACGTCAGAGGGTGAAAGTGCGGGGTGATAGTCGAAAATATTGCCCTGGCGTTTTTACTATATGTTCTGTAGAAGTGAGGTACACAAATGTATAATAAATATAAACATTCGCCTAGTCCTTTGCTTAGATAAAACTTGACGTGCCTATTGTATAACACGCAAGTTTTTTTATGTTATTGTTTATTCTGATATTACGCTCAAGTTGGATAAGCACGACGTCATTTAACCAATGGTATACGACGTTACAAAATAAGCCATTCGTTTATACAAACGTATCTTATATGTTACACTTCTTTAAAAAACAATACGCAATTGCAGAAACTACTGTTAATGTTTTTAATCACAATGAATATTTCTTTTAGAATGTGAATATAAGTATTGATCGCATTTTTCTTGCTTTCTTATGCTGTATGATCGCTTCAGGGCAATGACTTTTCCATTTAAACACATTACCCTCTGGGGAAGGCACTTTGTAACTAGACCTCCCCATACAGAAGTAAATTAACCGTTTGGGGGTCCTACTCAGATTAGTTCTTTTCGACCCGCAATAACCTACTTCAGAAGCATACAATGTCAAAGTTTTAATTCAATGAAAATGGAATTAGAATTGATTAGTTCCAAACTTGTATTAGACTTTTATAGATGCTGTTAATGATGAAACAGCTATTAAACCAGTTCGGCTTTATTTCACAACATTTTCCCAAGATTTGTAGAGGACATCATTTTAATGTTAGACTCTATAGTCACTGTGTTTTATGGTTCAACATATCTTGTTGCTGAAGATTGTCAATGAGAACCTAATTTAAAAACAAAAACTAATCAGTGTTGACAATGTCAGAGTCTAATTAACATTTTTTTCAGAACTAGCATATATGTACCAATGTCGCGAACTTCATGATTTCTTTAATATTTATAAAATTGTTTTTCCTGATCTTACTCCTGTAAATATTCCCGCTAGTAGAGACAAAGTATTTCATGCTTCACGATATCACTTCTTGCTTAAACATTTAAAGAATGCTTGTTTAAATAAACATCCTCTTTTTACTATTATTATACATGTATAGTAAAGGTTGACATATGAAGGCCCTCTTACGTAGGGTGGTGTTTGTGGGTCCTGTCAACGTAACTGCTGTCTGTGGGTTTTTCCAGCACTGGTCACATGACCGGAGAATGAAGAAAATTGTCGTCATTGTATAGGTCCAAGAAAAGTCTGATGCCACGCTTAGGAATCGAGAATCCTGATGCTACAATGTATAATCAAGAATACTGACATCTCTTTGTCGAGTTAAGAAGACTAACGTAAATTCGTATTATCAAGTATACTGACGCCACTATGCAGAATCAAGAATACTGACGCCACAACGTAGAACCAAGAATAATGATGCCACTTTGTTGATTTAAGATACCCGACGCCGCGGTGTAGAAGTTAAACTTCTAACGCCATTTTTTAGAATCAAGAATACCGACGCCACTCTATAGAATCAAGAATCGTGACGCCACTATGTAGAATCTAGAAATACTGACGCCACTTTGTGCAGAAAACACAATTATTTCTTTTATTCTAACTCGAGTCTTAATCTCCAGTCAAACATTACAAGTAGTGTGTTACGATCAGTATCAAAATTTAAAAAGTCCATTTATCAGCCTTACGATTTGTTTGTTTGCTAGTAAACATTACCTTAAATTGAAATATGTTTATTTGTAGCTTTAAGCTATTGTAATAAGTGAGTGTCCGCCGTCCGTCCGTCCGTCGTCAACATTTTTCTTCAAACAAATACTTTTCCTAAACCACTGGGACTATTTCAACCAAACTCCACAGGAACTTCCTTGGGGTCCTCTTCAAGATTCATTTCAATAAACGTGGTTCCATGCAGAACTATGGTTGCCATGGCAATCGAAAGGAAACACTTTGAAAATTTTCTTTTCATAAGCCACTGACCCGATTTTAACTTCACAGAGAGTTTTCTTAGATGACCCTGTATCAAATTCCTTCAACTTTTGTGCCGGTTTATTGCCGATTCGGCTTGCGCCTCTTGAAATCCGAATCTGCAAAAATTCACTCGCGTCGAATACAACCTCCCGGATCAAAACGCAGTACTAATAACCCTATTTTAATTCATGTTTTCTGGTGGTTTATAGAGTTGGTCAATTAAATAAATTTGATATATCACTGTTTTGAAACAGCTTTGGCTTTGCCACTCGTGGAAATATGACTTTCGGTGCTTACTTGATGAAATAAAATCGATATATCACTTAAACAACCTGTTATCCTCTATCTCGTATACGCTGTCCAATGTTCCGGTGGTTTATAGAAATTGATCAGTAAAATACATTTTGATATTTTTCACTATTTTATTTTTTTAACTCAGCGCGCACTGGGATGTGACGCAATTTCAACGACGGCGTAACGTTCGTATACAATTTGTTGCGCTTTTCTGAAAACCTACAATTCATCATAATTTTACTTATTTTAGGCATATGATAAAAAAAAGACTACAACACTCTTAAAATAAAACTTTTGGTGCTCGGTCGGTGATATAAATTACGATCTTACACTGAAACAAACAATTATTCACTATTTATTTAGAAACGAAAACTAATTGTGATATGCAACCGAAGACAAGGACATACTTGTACTCTATTACGATGTGGAGTTTTTCTCGCATATACATATTTTACTGTTTCAGCGAATGCCGTGGTGAATGGTTATGATGTGGATAAAACGGTATGTAAATATTATCTATATAAATAATATCATCCTATCGATTAATACACTGTCTTCATTAAACATTACTGTCAAGTGGACATCTTGGGCCAATCACTGAGATATCTTCTTTTAGCATAACTCAACCATGTAACTTATTGAATTGGTTATATATTACTACTTAAAGGAAAATACGCTTGACATAAATAATTGACACATCTATTTGTGCGGCGTATCTTTTTTGTAGCTGTTTTTAACTTTTCTACATCTTTTAGGATTCCTTTGTGCATATAACCATGCCTGACGAAATGCAAAAGGAATATGAGGAAACGCTTAGCACAGGAGGAATTTCTGCTTTGGAGAAGAAGATCAGCTCAGAGTTGAACCTTTGGCAAAATATTGCGATACGGTTTGCTATCATTGGTGAATCAGGATCAGGCAAGTCCTCCTTTATAAATGCAATGCTTGAACTTAGTGGGGACGATCCTACAGCGGCCAAGGTAGGCTGTAACGAGTGGACGATAGGTTGCAAAGAATTCCAACACCCTGAAAAGAAGACATTATTGTTTTATGATCTTCCTGGTTTTGGAACCCCAAACTTTCCGAAAGAATCTTATCTGGAACTGGAAGCTGTGCAGTTTGAGAGTTTCGACTTCTTCATATTGATAACGCAGTGTCGTTTTAAAAAAAATGACCTATGGCTGGTTAGAGAGATTGAAAAACGTAAAAAGCATTTCTGTTTCATCAGAACCAAAATAGACGTTGACATAAGCTCTGACTAAAAGAGCCCACCCACGTTCACACAATCAAGACAAGCTGCTCCAGGAAATACGAACCAAAACAGCAGAGCAATTGAAATCAGCAAATGTAAGTTCAAGCGATATTTTCCTGATAGACAACTACGATACAAGACGTTTTGACTTTGTAAACTTGATGGAGAGACTCATTGTCGAATCACCTTCACTTATTAAGCAATCATTGATCTTTTCCATATCGGCAGTAGGTTCGAGCATACTCGAAAAGGTAGCTGCTCTTCGTTCAAGGATACAAAAACAGGCATTGCTTGCTTCAATTGGCTCGCTTACCCCGATTCCAGGTTTTGGATTAGCTTGTGAAGTTGCAATACTTATGACGGAAGTGAGATTTTACAAGTTGCAATTGGGAAAAATAAGAAAACCATGGAACAGCTGGCAGCAAAGATGGGTATGTCTCTGGAATCGTTGTACAAGGACATCGGTATGACTTCGCATATTATCTTAGCGTCACGAGAAAGCTTTCTTAGGATGTGTGCTATACCACTTGTGTCTGAAACGTTGGAGAACCTGCTTAAAGGGAGTATTAACATTTTTGGACTCTTAGTGTCTGCAGCGGCTAGCTTTCCTGCTTGTTTCTACACATTAAACCGTTTGCTGAACATGTGCGAAGAAGAGGCTAAGAATGTGAACAAAGTGTTCGAGCAATGGATGGTTTACAAAACAAGTACCTCAATCGAGTAACTTGAATAGAATTCACACAAAAACTTGTACAATGTATCGTGTTTATAACTTCACCAGTTTGGTTTACAAACCGCTGCACTGTAGAATAAATTATATATCACCTTATTAATGCAAGTTATATATCCTTTGTGGTAGACTGAGCAAAATAATACATTTGAGCCGTCAATCAGCTTATTCATGAACGTGTGCGATTGTTAGTAACTAGGCATCACTTCTTGTTTCAATATTTCAATGTGTTTGTGTGCGTTAATGCTGTTTTTCGTCGATCCTAACCATGCTCCTGTGTATAAATTTCATCTTTGTGATGTTTAATATTTGTAATATACACTTTTGTGTTCCATGTGTCGCCAGTTGATGCGTAGAAACTTTTGGACATAATTTTAACCTCGTTTTGGTCCATCTTACCAAACAAAATGTTCACCATCGTTGAAAAATTTATACAGTTCTAGATAATTTCAAGTTATGACGAACGGTTCATAAATAAATAGTTTGTCTGTGGGAAAAAGGTTTTATAAATGTCAAAACAGTGTTGTTTCTGATATAAATTTATTAAGAGGAAGAACATAAAACTTCTGTGACGAAAATATGTTAAGGCTTACTCTCACAGATTGATCGTTTAGACAATTGTTTTAGTTTTTGTCTCAGATTCAGCTGATTTTGGTATAAATGCATTTAATTCAGTCGTATAAGATTACTCACAACAGAACTGATCTCAATTGTTTGGAAAACCGCCGAAAAATAGATTTTTTTCTAAAAGCGTTAGTAACGCTTTTAGCCATAAATCATCAATTAACAAACGTGAATATGGTAAACTGCGATCTGATATTTTGTCACCAGTATAGTATCACTGGTGTCCAGACATTTAATAAAAAATAGGCTCATTCCAAGACAAAAATTGTCAAAACTTCAATCTGTGAGAATGCAGCTGAGAATGCAGCTTTAAATAGCGGACTCTATTAAATGGTACTTTGTCTATAGTGTAGCCATTTTTGTCCTTCTTGGTCTGGTTTGTCTTATCTTGAAACAAATATAAAACCGATAAAGTGACTGCCAGGTGGTGATTTAATTTTTGTTCGCGATACCTTGCTCTGGTCGCAGACCTCACTGATTAATTAAAACGCGTTGGTTTTCTTTGGCACTGTTTTTTGAAAAGGGTATTCTTTTTCTATGTTATGGTTATTGTTTTTATTTAATACCAACTAAATTTATCTTTATTTCCACCTCATGGTGATATTCAAATACAAATACATAAAAATGATAATTAATAATAAATTGTCAACACTACAAAATAAGCCGATTAGCTATTTACTTTGGCAATGCATACAGTTCTTTAATGCAAAAATCACTATGTCGCATACATTGTTTAAATAAACTTAGCTTAATGTCTTAGACACTCGGGCACCTATACATAAGCATGTAGGATAGCCTCAAGAACTGTTTGCGAGTCAAGTTCTGTGACGTCAGCGATAAAACACCACCTATCATGTTCGTGTATACTACATTCATATACGCTGTGTATTAATCATAGCTCGTTCATTTTCTTAATTGGTAAGGGGGCATAACTCGACTTGCAACGTCTAAGTTACATGTTAATAATCTTGGGTCGATGCCTTCGACGACGTCATTACCACGGAAATACGAAAACCTATCCTTTGTTGTAAAATAAGAGGTGGAGAGAAGTGAAAAAAGCTTTGTTCGAACTAAATATCTTAAAGTATAAGTTAAACTTCTTCGTTCTATTAAGCTATCGAATATTCGATCGAACGTTTGGTATTCGAATGTCAAAATCGGTATTCGAATATTCGATGTTTTTGTTGAATTAATAAATTAATAAACTTTTTGCCTACAACTGTCATCTTCGTCTGTCTTGTTTTTACAACGATGGACCTGTAATGCCAGAGGTGTGAACTTGATGACACTATACACGCGCCATATCGGATATATAGTCGGGAACTATAAACAGTCCCCGTAATTTTGCATTTACTGGCTGTTAGACAAGTGACATCAAACACATTCTAATTATTTTGGGAACATATAAGATCGGCCTTTATACCAATGTGTTGTCTTCACTGCTAATCAAGCTTGACGATATTGCGCAAATCGCCTTGATGATTCGAAGGACATGTGCTAGTTATGTGCTTTAAACTGTTTTCCATGTTTCGATACAACGCTCTTGCGTTGAAAAGTAATTGTATGGTTTACGTTTAAGGATATATGTCCTGTATTGCTGTACAATACATCAGTCAAAATCGACGTTTGGCCATGGTTGGTGGCGTTTTCTATAAATATATTTCGTAAACATCAATCCCAGAACGAGGCTGCAAGTAACACGTTGGCGCATATTGTCATTTAACCGGGAAAAAACGAAATTCCCCGATCTTATTTTGCATTGTTTAGAAAGGTGAACGCAGATAAAGTTATTTATTTATTTATTTATTTATTTATTGATTAAGTTCGTTTTTTTTTTAAATATATCGCTTTTTCTTGGGATATATTCTGAAAAAGGGGAAATTCAGAGGCTAATTTGTGAAACAATAAGTGTCAGTCGCGTGTACCGAATACGACAAGGAATGGTAACAGGGCCCTGGCTATTACGTTAGTGAATATTAGTTAACTACAATTCTTAAAGGATCATTTTTTGTATTCGAATATTCGATCGAAAGAATTACCGAATATTCGAATATCAATTTTGCCATTCGTTTGCATCCCTACATTGAATCAATCAAACCATGGTTATACCATCTCAGACCATTGCCTACCATCTATATTAGTAGGTTTCGAAGCTGAATTGTAACACTGGGCACACGTATTTTTTCTCTTAAGAATAGACTGGATAGCAAGACATGTAGATAAAAACTGCGACCAGTTGCATAGATTACAAGACAACTTTTATTTCTACTTGAATCGATGGAAAACAAAGCTGTAGACAATGCTGTCGTTGGCAAATCGGGTCCTGGAAAGTCGACGTATATTATTGCTTCTATTGAAGTAACAAGTGACGATATTTGCGCTGCTGCCGTTGGTTGTGAATCAATATTTTGTGATAACAATGACCATCATTTACCTTGGAAAATCCGCATTTCAAGCTGGGAATTAACCTGGAAGTGAATATGCGTTGATATGACTTATTCATTATCACAACCAGTTATCGTCTAAGTGAAAATGACATTTGGGTGTACAGGAAGGTTTTAAGTGACACTCTAATTCATAATCAATATATAACAAATATATGTTTTGAATGATAAACCTACTAACTAAATAGTGCATTTATTGAAAATATTAATTGCTGATAACAAGATTGCAACCGTGTAATGAATAGCTGAAAACGCACACAGATTAAATGATTGGTGAGTGCTAAAATATTTACTGCGATCTACTCATCTCAAGGAAGACATATCGTGTTTTCTGCATTTTTCTTTCAAATTAAACTCGGTATCCTTCACGAGGACCATTGCTTTCGATATTTATTCATCCTTTTTTTGTATATTAAGACAATTGAATTAATTCTGGTAAGTCTTATTTGGGATTAAGATTTTTTCTTTAAGGTAACAACACCCCCTTGAACTTTGAGCGAAGAAAATAATATGAACGTTTCTGCAAACAAGCGAAGCATCCCGAAACACACAGTGCTGTACATTATATATCGGATATTAGAAAACAAAATAAAGCGGTGCCAACAGGGAAATGGCGTTTATCTTGACGAACTATTCTTGATAAGCAGTAACGACACATTAAAATATTTTCGAAGAGGATGTTAACTTTCAAGGCAATCATCATAAAGCGTGATAAACTTTCATGTCATTGTTCGGCTGTTCATTTATTCAAGAAATGGTGATAAATAAATATATAAATATTGGGTCACCTACCCACCCCGTTAGATATTTATCACGCCGATAACCAGTTTATATGTATAAATGTTTCATTTATTCATCGATATCGGAAAATAGACGTCATTTTGGTACGATATAAATTTGGTGAAGCTTGACCAGTCCAGGACCAATGGCGTTGCGTCATTTATGTGAGTGATATTATTAGTTACGGGGTTAGTAGTTGACCCAATATGGGATATACATGGCAAAGGAAACCATATCGGGTGAGAGCGTAGAGGTAGCAGAATCAATTAGATACACAACATTTGAGCATCATATTCAAATGGAGTTTTATTGGTTATATAAAAATCCCTCCATCCCCTCACCAGTTTGAAAATGTTTATCCGAAATTTTATTCAAACAATGCGGCAGTTATTGGCACTCTCAATGACAGTCGGGGAGAGTCATCGAGAAAGAAGATTCTCTGGTACATTCTCACCAGTTGCAACGTACAGACGGAAGAATGGGTAGAAATCATCTGAATAAAACGCAGCAGGCCGGTGTTGGAAAACGGAGCCGCACACCTTTAGTTTAAACCCTAAACTTTTGATTTGACAATACTCGCTCATAAATTGATCCCTAGTTGCATCTCCACAAACGAATAAACTCATTATTATCATACAAAAACAAATGTTTAAAACTTTCACACAGGTGAGCGATTAAGGGCCATCATTACCCTCTTGTTTATTCAAGTTACATATGCTTAGTGGAGTTTAAAAGTTCAAGCATTCCTCCCAAAAAAAAACAGAATTCAAAATGGATTGTTTGGGTTTCTAAATGTTAAACTGTTAAGTGTTGGTAATATTACTTAAGATTTCATTGTATTTACGAAGCTCGAAAATACGAAAATAGTAATCATTCGAAAATAGTGTTCGCAGAAGTTCATAATCCAGTGTGGACATACAACACATTTTATGAAGTCACATTTGATTGTAGGTTGTTCCTCCTTGAACTAGAAACTTATGATTTGATGTTCAGATGTTTGTTATTGGGATCACATTGATACGGTAAGATGCCAAATGAAATTGGTATTTAAAATCAAAACCATGCAGCGTTCATCGTTTATACCGTATTGTCAAGTGCTATTGCTGAGTAACTTGTCTCTAAGAAGGCTGACTCATCGAAATGATTAGGTATGAATTGCACACATGTAATATAAGGCTAAACATTCTAGATCCAGCGAAAAATAACTAACAAATCAATGCGTGAAAGATGTTGGAGCAGAGCGTGCGGATCACTTAACACAGTTGCTACAATTGCGGTTGAGTGTAGTTTAAAGGTGGCGGTCTGTCCGTCCGATGTTGCCGGTACGTAAATTTGCTTAAGCATATGCTGGTTCTAAAATAAGAAATAACATATTTTCAATATAAGTACCAGGCTTGTCAATTGTAAGACGCATGTTTGTATGCCAGAGGTCAGCATCTCTCCTAAAGAATCGTAGGTCGATATTCAGGTACCTCAGCTATTCAGTAACAGTCTACTCTTCCATCATGTACCTTAGCTATTCTATTACAGTTTACTCCATGTGAGATACCTCAGCTATTCTATAACAGTCTACTCAATGTCAGGTTCCTCAGCTATTCTATAACAGTCTACTCCATGTCAGGTACCTTAGCTATTCTATTACAGTCTGCTCTACCATAAGGTACCTGCTATTTTATAGAAGTCTGATCCATTCAGATACATTCTGCTCCACCATCATGTACATTAGCTATTCTATTACAGTCTGCTCCTGCATCAGATACCTCAGTTATTCAATTAAAGTCTGCACCACCACCAGGTACCTCAGCAGTTCAATTACAGTCTGCACCATCATCAAGTACCTCAGCAATTCGATAACAGTTTGCTCCACCATCGGGTACCTTAGCCATTTTTTGACAGTCTTCTCCACCATAAGGTACCTCAGCTATTATTAAGCTGTCTGCTCTATCATCAGGTACCTCAGCTAATTGAGTACATTCTGCTATACCATCAGGTACCTCCGCTATTCTGTTACAATCTGCTCCACCATCAGATACCTTAACTATTCATTTACAGTCTGCTCCACCATCAGGTACCTCAGCTATTCATTAACAGTCTCCACCATTAGATACCTTAGCTATTCATTAACAGACTGCACTACAATCAGGTACCTCAGCTATTCTATTACACTCTACTTCACCTTCAGGTACATTAGGAATTCCATTTCAGTCTACTCCACCATCAGGTACCTCAGGTATTCGATTACAGTCAATTCCACCATCAGATACCTCAACTATTCGATTACAGTCAATTCCAACATCAGATACCTCAGTTTTGCGATAACAGTCTGCTCCACCAGCAGATACTTCATCTATTCTTTAACTGTCTGCTCTATGTCAGGTACCTCAGCTATTCTATTACAGTCTGATATAACATAAGGGACATCACTATTCGAAAGCAGTTTGATCTACCATCAGGTACCTAAGCTATTATTTTACAGTTTGCTCCACAATCAGATACCTCAGCTATTCCATTACAGTCTGCTTCACCATCCGATACCTCAGCCATTTTATTACAGTCTGCCTCACCATCGGATACCTCAGCTTTTCTATAACAGTTTGTTCCACCATCATATACCTCAGTTTTTCCATTACAGTCTGCTCCATCACCAGGTTTTTCAGCTATTTTTTCAGTCTGCTCCACCATCAGGTTCCTCAGGTATTCTATTAATCAGCACCACCATCAAGTACCTGAGCTATTCTATAGCAGTCTGATCCACCATCAGGTACCTTAGCTATTATTCCACAGTCTACTCCAGAATCCGGTACCTCAGCTATTCAATAACAGTATTCTTTACCATTAGGAACCTCAGCTATTTGATTACATCCTGCTCTACCATCAGATACCACAGCTATTATAGTATAGTCTGCTTCACCATCAGGTACCTTAGCTATTTGATTACAGTCAACTCCACCATAAGCCATCGCAGATTTTCGATTACAGTCTCCTCCACCATCCGATACCTCAGCTATTCTATTACATGATATACTCTGCTTCATAATTGGTTTCCTCCACAATATCATTTAACCAATGTCGTGCATAAAAGTACTCGGAGCAAGCGAACACTAGACACACTCCGACAAATAACAAACATTTAACACAAACTACTATATAGTTTTTACTCGTGAATGTGCTATCTCCTTCAAGGTATGATCATCCATACAGTGGAAGCCATCTGTCGCCTAAACATATTTAAAACAAAGCCGTCTTAAAGTTTAATATTTTTAACTCCTATATAAATGACACAATCCGATTGGTATACATTCATCATGTGGAGGGAGTGTATAATACATACACCCCTAATATTTTGTTTTATGTAATTATTTATGTAATTATAAAATTTGTATAACTAAAAAACACTCGATGAGATTTAATCGTCTCGCAGATAGAAGCTGGGGGTGTATTGAATATACAACCTTAGTGCTGTCATACAACATGGGAGCTTCGCTCGTACATGGTATAAAAATACTGAAGTGTATATCCAATACATCCCCAGCTACTTACAGTGCAACTGATAATACATGGCTGTATCCAATGGACAAATACTAGTGTGTTTTTTTTCTTTATATAAACATTGAAAAAGTTTAAATGATCCTTTAATGTAGCATAGAAAGCCAAGAAATCTCATTTACCCGCCCCCCCCCCCCCCCACACACACACAACCCTTAATAAGAGTATATAGACGCATTCAAATAAGATTAAAATTTGGCATGGTTGTTGCATGCATTCAAATTTGAGATTCCCACTAGGCATCTTTTTCATTTAGCTATATACGTCATTCTAATAATGATGTGAAGAAAAAGCAATTTCTTCTACACAATATCTGAGTAGCCTCCCTTTGAGTGTTTTCTTAATATAGTATACATTTAAATCGAAAGTTAATTTTTCGAAAACGGGTTACACATATGGTCAGGTATTTTACATAGTGAGCATGGACATAAATTATACTTGTTAAACATCAATAATTATTCAAAATTTACATTAACAAATCTATATTTGTAAGCAGGCATATGAGGGATTTTAGCTCTATTCAAAACTGTGTGAAAGAAAAACGAAAAAAAACGTAAGTTCGTTTGTATGTACGCTATGATTGTATCAAATGTCGTGATTGACTTGTGTATTAAGCTGGATATAAGTACATGTATGTACATTTCAATATTTAGCACATCGGTTTGAGGATAGGTCAGGAATTTATGGCCTTAAACTAAGAATGGTTCATGTTGTTCTTGTTCCGATTATTGTATTAAGGTATAATAAGGTATAATATGATTTAAGTTGTTTTCCATGAGGCCGTTACTCATTAAACTAATATCAAACCACTATAATCAGTTGAACAATAATATGGTTTTGTTTTGTTAATAATTTAAAGCACATGGTTTCATTATCCAATGTATTTACTAGAAGCGCCTTGCAAAAAGCAATACTATCATTAGCTCGTCAACTCACTTGAGCTTGGTCATTAAAGAAATAATATGGATTATACAACAATGTGTTTTCATTTGTTCTAATACAATCCCTTTTTTGGTCAATATTGAAATACAGGGATGTGTTTTTATTCCAAAATTGTGTTTCTAATACAGTGTGCAGCGCATATTTTTGCTTCGCAAATTTATTTCCGTGCAGCTCTCTCACTGTTTCTTGTAAAGGATCGATACTTTGAAACTTTTCATTCCCATCTTGGTCTTATATACTCGAACCGATTGTGTTTTGTTTTTCGTTTATTTTTGTCAAATCTCTTTTTGTCGATTTAAGTGTCCTGGCAACGTAGTTTTCATCGTTGTTTGGTGTTCATTGTAGGCACCTTTGTTTGCTTCGTAGCTGATTTCTTATGGATTCTTCCTTCGTTTTTATATGTAAATCATTGCTTCTGATGTTTCGTCGGCGTGGTTCAAAAAGCAGCACAACATGGTTTTGGTCTTTCTAATTTTTTTAAGAAGTTGCCCCTTTTGGTGCCTACCGCCTTTGATATGCATGTATTCTGCGGCACATAACAAACTAATTCAAGCGATTGGTTCTCCAAATATAACGAAGCAAAGGATGAAATTGTTTTTGGCATTGTCTATGGCTTTAATTCTCCTGTTCGATCCTATGCTGTGTTATAATTGTTTTTCGCTTCATGTACACACATTTTGCGACCCCTTATAGCACAACTTCAGCGGTTGGGTCTCCTAATTTGACGACACAAAGGATTACTGTTTTCGCGACATTGCCTATAAATTTGATTCTCATGTTCGGTCTCTTGGTGTGTTGTGATATTTATTTTCCGTTTTTGATGCTGTACTTGGTCATAAAACTATTTGTAATTCCTGCAAATACCGGAGATGGATGCCCGACGATGCACACTACGGATGTCAAAGGGCCCGGTGTATGATAATCAAACAGGACTTTGCCGCACTATAGGAACTATAGAATAGGTATATGTGTTAAGATGAAAATCTTTGTCTGATTAAATGGTGTTCATTTTGTTGTGCTCCAATCCTGCCTCGGCAGACTTTGTGTATCATCCGTTATCTATAATTGATGATAGGACCTCATTCGCTACAGCGGCGCTCGCCAGTTTAAAGCGGATTATAATCCAAATACATGCAGGTTGAATGCAAAAACTATATTGATACTGAAAAAGAAGACATAGATGGAAGAAACATAATACTTTTTTTTTTCAATGCGTACACCTATCACCATTGTACTTGTTACGTGGTATAATGTTTAAAGTATTAATCATTCATTCTAACATCAGACCTTAAGAAGAATATTTACATATGTATTTCGAAGTCAAAATGGTGAATTGACTACAAGTAGACCATGCAAATAATAAAAAAAAATACAGCGAAAACATTTGATTTTTTTCCAAAATAACTTTAAACTTTTAGCAGGGAATACGTTTACGAATCCAAGGCCAAGTCTACAAGGTACGGGCCGTTTTGCATGGATTATACCAATTTCACTTTAATTCTGAATGCAAACACAATGTATAGAATGACTCCGACTATGTATTGGTTATTTGGTCTACTTAAATGGGATATTGGAATGCCGCCGAGTTTATATCATTTAACAATAAAGATAATTTAGATTTCAAATATCTACACGATAGCAATGGTGAATTGTCAAACTTATATGGAGTGTTATTAAAGCTGCACTCTCACAGATATACCGTTTTTTACATTTTTATTTTTATTTTTATGTCTTGGAAAGAGCAAATGTTTGCGTAAATATCTGTAAACCAATGATAAAAGATTGCTGGATCGCACATCTTCATATTTTCGTTCGAAAAAAATTAAAAAAATTATGGTTTAAACCGTTACGAACGGTTAAAGGAAATGCATAAAACATCAATTTTTGAACTTGATCTTCAAGATGATCTTGTTAATTTTTGGGTTTCACGAAACATTATCTGGATCATCTAATGAGCTTAATCCCGTTATTTTAATTCTTATAATTAATAGGATTTAATCTCGGATAAGCGATTTAAAAATGGCCGACTTTCACAGAAGATTGCAGCGTCTGCGTGAGAGAGCGGCCGGAATTACTATTCCGCGCCTGTTTAGGGACAGATTAAACCCGTTGGAGGTGCTATCGCCAGAGGAGGTGTTTCGGCGCTACCGATATAGGCCGGAGAGTATTATTACGCTGGTGACACTGATGTTTCCTTTGTTGGAGAGGGCAACTCAGCGTTCTTGTCCCCTACCCCCTCTTCTGAGCGTATTTGTAACACTCCACTTTGTGGTCATTAGTTCCCATTACACCGTAATCGGCGATGTTCATGGCATTTCGACTTCATCTGTGTGTCGCGCAGTGCGTAGGGTTATTATAATTATGGCTAGGCTTGCCAAGAGGGCGGAATTAATGCACTTGCGGGTAAGAACATACACGCATTTATATATAATAACATTATCGATGTATTTCCTTCCTGTGAATATAAAATTCGGTAGTTCCTAAAACCACCGGACCGGAAGTGGCGGAAGTGAAGCAGCTGTCAAACATTGTCGAACGATTTTTAACATTTTATACCTAAGGAAGTATTTTTCCATCATTTATTAATCGATTTAGCTGTAAAACACAAAAATATCGTGATTTCAATTAATTATTCTTGTAGTGCGAGTGCACTCTTTGACCTGTTGACACATGAAGTGCTGACGTCACTGGTCTGTGAGCACATCTCGGGGAGTTCGAGATCAGATGTAGAAGAAGCAAGACGTACTTTGATATACTGCTTAATAAAAGACCTCACGTGTTCTTTCCCTAAAGTTAATGGTAAGCTAGGTTTGGTCTAAGTAATAATAGGGAATACTTTAATGGTGGCAGCGGTGTTTTGAAATTCTGCAACTTTTGTTGGCAAATTTTCCTCGAGAATTTTCCCGCGTTTGAAGTCACATTTTTTCGTCAATTTTTGGCCGTTGTTAATTTTCTTCTGGTCTTACCAGTTGATTATTTGATTCTACGTCGTAGTCTTCATGGACTGCCACTAACCCGGCCCCTTCGTTTGCTTTTGTTTGTTTTTTGAGGCCTTTTCAGCGTCCTTAGCAACTTTTCGGACGGGAAGAGTAGCCGGACAGAAGACAAACAAGGTCGGTGGTTGTACAATCAAGTTAATCTTCTACTCAGGAGCATTTGATTTGTAAGCATGGCCAGTAGTAAAGTGCTTGTAAACTTCTTGTCTGTTGAAGACTTGCAGACAATTCCAAATATTGGCCCAAGGTTAGCATCTACTATTGTGGATTTGCGTGAGCATTATGGCAATCTCACACCAGAAAGTTTGCAGACAATGCTTCGGCATAAACTGCCGGACACTGTCATGCAAGAGTTGGATTTCACCCCAAACAGAGACTTGGTCGGCAACACCTGCCCACCTCCTCTAGGTGTACAAACATCCCATACCACCCCTCTTGTTTCAAAGATTGAGACAGAGGTTGACGGGTTTGAGACCTTGGTTGCCTCTGCACAAAAGCAGTTGAATGACCGCATTGATCAACTTACATCAATGCTACCTAGTGTCCCACAGCACCATAAATCTGATCATGTATTGCCACGCCCCAGTGTTTACAATCAGACAAATGCCCCTGTTTCAATGGCCCACCACTATATGCCAACACCACAACAGCTGAAACCCCAGTACCCCGTTCAACAAAGGTTGGACCTGGGTAGACTGCGAGAAAGTGACAGTGACGAGGATGTCCAGTCAGCGTCTGGTATCCCTCGCTCATACAGTACCCGACAGAAAAAGGTACGTATGCATAAAAGCAGTCGGTTACCTCACTCCAAACTCCTGTCCCTTCACCATCTTGATTCATCTACTGATGAGTCCGACACTAGACAAGCCCCAATGATAAAGAGTGAGCAAGTCAAGTTACACTCCTACTTACCTGATAAGGACCATATTTCGCAAAAACATGCGGAATACCCCCAAGAGGTAGTACAGGCGTCCCCTCATGGCCACTCTATGCGCAAGGGTAGTCATGCATTGAAGGATATACCTAAATCTCTGGTATATGATGGTAAATCGAGCTGGCATTCATTTGAAATGAAGTTTCAGCAGTGTGCACAATCATTTGGCTGGAGTACAGATGATTGTAAACTCTGCTTATTACATTGTTTGTCAGGGAAGGCACTCGACAAATGTGCTCGATTGCTTCAATGCAGTCCAAAAATGCCTTACCGTTCTTTATTGAGCAAACTTAAGGAGCGGTTCGGCTCAGAGTTTCCCGCCTCTGCGCAAGCCAAGTTCGCTGACGCTTCCCAGGAAAAAGGTGAGTGTATGGAAGACTGGGCAGATAGGGTACAAGAGTTAGCGGCTGAAGCTTTCCGGTCACTGCCGGAGACCTTCACAAACCAGCAGGCGATAGACCGCTTCTGTCAAGGCCTGCAAGATCGAGAAGCTGGTCATAGCACCTTCATGCGTAAGTATACAACCATTGAAGAGGCCATGAATAACATCAGGTTGTTTCAGCATTCCAAGAGTGCTATGGGCAAGAAAAAATCTATTAATAAAGCAGTAGATTATGACGAAGATGTAGCAAATGTCTACGCCGTTCAGAATCCTTCTGGAACTGCGTTAGACATGAGCGTTCTCAAGAGAGAACTACAGAGTCTGCGAGAAGAGGTGAAGCGGCTTGGAGAAGCTAGGCCCACTCAACCGCGTAGCAGACAGCAGCGTTTCAACCGTCCGCGAGGTACGTATGGCTGTTACATTTGTGATAGTAAGTCGCACTTGATTGCTGAATGTCCCCACAAGAAGGACTTTAAGACGTTTGTTTTAAACGCAAAAGGGTCAGGATAGCGAGCCAATCCTTGACCCAAGAATACTCCGGCTCAAACCCAGAACATCGAAACGAGGTATGTAGCAAACTTGTTTCTAATGAGACCGTACCATCCAATTCACTACCAGACGCCCCATCTGCAGTCATTGTTTCATTAAATGAGACCACAAATGACATACAGTCAGAACAAGGCAAAACACCTTCTCCTTGTTTGACACCAGGTTCTCTGCCAGCTGATGGTACAGTACTTGCACCTCCTGTCAAGGTTTGTTTGTTGAAGTCCATATCAGCATAATCCTGGTCACTGCAATTCATATGTAGCTGGAGTTGCAGTTGAAAATCTTCCTTGCGGTGGTTGTAATTATTGTGTGAGGGCTGACAACCAATGTGGTTCATTTTCCCGGAAGGTAGATATAGTTCCGGTGGCAGCGCAAAAGGCTGAGGTTGGGGAAGGTCGCGCCTTCGAGAACCCAGCATCCGGGGGCGCCTGTCAGGGAGTGGGGGCTACAGCCACATTGGGTAGTACACAACGGGCACATAGTATCTCGTGGCCGGAGGGCTCAACGATACAGAGTGAGATTGTGCACAGGGGATCAGCGAGTGCTCAATACATTACAGAGCAACAACACCATGTCTGTGACGACAGTGGCAAGCCGGTGGACAGAGTGGACTCTCCGCAAATAGCTGTCTCTGAATTAGCCGTTTCAACTGAGCCTGATACTCAGGCTTCTCCGACAACAGCAGAAAGCAGGACATGGGATCCAGGGGGGAATGAAGTATCAATGACAGCCAACGCTTATAGTCAGCGGCTGTAAGCAGTATCCTGAAATACAGGATTAGCTGCCTTCCTTTTCTTCTAGGTGGGAGGGGGAAGGTGAAGTAGATGGGCTTACAAAAGTTAAGCCCATAACACCTAGTTGCAGTTGGTTACTTCAAGTAGCCTCAACCAGAAGTGCTGGAAGTAAATATTTACTGATGTAGATATTTTGGTAGTCGTCAGTGGCTCGTTCAACTTACTGGTTGGACCAGCCCTAGCAGTGATCTTGTCAGATACTTTTGACTTGATCAGCCTTCTACAGACCCCGGTGCCGTCCCAACAAAAGAAACAGGGGGAGAGTGTAGTGCGAGTGCACTCTTTGACCTGTTGACACATGAAGTGCTGACGTCACTGGTCTGTGAGCACATCTCGGGGAGTTCGAGATCAGCTGTAGAAGAAGCAAGACGTACTTTGATATACTGCTTAATAAAAGACCTCACGTGTTCTTTCCGTAAAGTTAATGGTAAGCTAGGTTTGGTCTAAGTAATAATAGGGAATACTTTATTCTGAAAAACCAATCGTGTTTCTAGCATTTAGATGCTATCCTTTTCTAATTGTATTTGAACACCTGTTCAAGATGAAAGTAAATGAGATTTATATGCTATTGTAAATGTTCTATCCCCGGAATTGGTGTAAGTAGATAATTTGTTAACTATTACATCCACATTTCTTGACAGCACTCTGAAAAATTCTAAAGGATGTGTACATTAGTATTTATCAAAGTGATGCATGTATGTGGGTAAGAACCAACTGACGGGTTAGCTGATATTATTGCTGTGATTAGAGCTCCACACCAAGCAGACTTCTCACTCCCTGGTTATTTCTAGTATAAAGAAACATAGGAGGAAAAATGCACTCAATGTGGGGCTCAAATCCACAACTGAATAAACATTAGCATGACAGCAGAGTGTAACAGGTAGCTGGTTCTTATCCCGCAAACACACCATGTACAGTACTTATAAAGTATTAATAAAAATGATGTAAATATAATGTTATTCTAAATAACCTACTAAAATTTCAGGATTTCCAAATGTCATTGGTTTGATAGACGGCACTCAAGTACGTGTACGAGCCCCTCATGAGTTTGAAGCCGATTATGTAAACAGGAAAGGGTATCATTCGATCAATGTACAGGTACATGGAAGGAAGTTGTGATGAGTTTGTTATAGTTTAAACTTATTCATTTTACAATGTCTTTTTTTATGATTGTAAAACTAATTAATAAGCATTATATTATTAATTCCCGCTGGCAGGATTTTATGAGAGAGTGTGGTCTTATGTTGTTTGGGAGTCAGGAGTACCTGGATAATACAATTGTCTAACTTGGTATCTACTAATCAATCTCACACTGATGCACTGGCATGACGCAGTCATGCACCCAAGCTGGGAAATCGGACCAGGGTCGACCAGATGAAAAGCAACTCACATACCGGACAACCAAAGTCAGTGTGTTTTATTGTACTAAGGTCTTTCATGTATTATTCATAATTTTTTCCATAAGGGTAAGGCACTTGTCCATAGCATTACATATGACCACAAATTGTTTGTTTTTTTCTCTATAAGATTTGAAGACGGTTTACCAAAAGATCAATTTATGAGGGTGCAGCTTTGAAGACAAGTTTTACTACTGTTGTATGTGTACTATTTCAGATGGTTTGTGATAAAAAGCTTCGTTTTATGAATGTTGTTGCCAAGTGGCCAGGAAGTGTCCACGACTCGAGAATATTCAGAGAGTCACGCCTTGCATCAGAATAGAGCAAGGTACCTGGAGTGATTTTTGTTTTGTTTAACTTTCTAACCTTTTGAATTATTTTGCTTTAGGTTGGTAGTAATGCACCAGTCAATTGTAACCACAGCCTTTCGGAATCAGGGAAAAGAGATGTGGTTACAATTTACTAGTGCTACATAATCGAAACAACAGTGCATGGTGGATAATAAAAGTACTAGTCTCCTATTAGGGATATATTATGAAGACTTTGAAGTCTTATGCTAAACGGTTCCTGGTCTTTACACAAACTGGTCACTTTGGCTTTTATGTGATTTTTTTCAAGAGGTATTATGATGTTATATGATTAACTTAGGATGTTCTTTAAAATGTCAGGTCAATATTTTTTATTTTGTCTAAGAAAATTTTCTTTTATCCAATCTTGATTAACTGTCTCCGTGGCCTAGTGGTTATGCATCCGCCTATGGAGCGGGAGGTCATTGGTTCGATCGCTGGCTGCCTCATAGTGCAAGGTCTAAAGACACACACACACACACACACATATATATACACACACACATACGAAAGGTGGATTTATAGATTATGAAATAAAAGTATTAATTTGCAATATTTTAAAATCAATCTCGGAAACAGAACACTGACCATTTGTTATAATTTGCTTGATGTTGTATTGTAGGCCAACATAATGGGTACATACTGGGAGACAGTGGGTATGGCTGTAAGCCATACCTTCTCACACAATACCTGAATCCAAGAACAGGACCTCAAGAAAGGTACTTCACATACACTACTTTTATGTAGATTATAGATGCTTATTTTTAGCTCGACTATTCGAAGAATAAGGAGAGCTATACTACTCACCCAATTGTCTGCGTTGGCGTCACCCCTTGGTTAAGGTTTTGCTTGCAAGCACACATAGGTAAATATCTCAGCAACTACTTGAGGTATTGCATTGGGACTTAATACAATGGTACTCAACCATCCAACCTACTTAATTAACCAAGTTAGATAACTCTAGTTTGCATTTAATGCAAATAATCGGCCTTTATTATTTGACTTAGAAATTCTGGTTAAGGTTTTGCTTGCAAGCACACATAGGTTAATATCTCAGCAACTACTTGAGGTATTGCATTGAGACTTTATACAATGGTACTCAACCATCCAACCTACTAAATTAATCAACTTAGATAACTCTAGTTGCATTTAATGCAAAATAATTGCCCTTTATTGTTAGAATTAGAAATTCTGGTTATGGTTTTGCTTGTTACCACATTTAAGTCAATACCTCAGCGAATACATCATGTATTGCATTGAAACTTTACACACAGGCTCCCAACCATTTAACCTTCTTATTTAATCAAGTAAGATAACTCTATCTTTCATATTATATAATTTTTACCCCTTTATTATGCGACTTAGAAATTCTGGTTAAGGTCTTGCATGTTAGCACACATAGGATAATATCTCAGCAACTACTTGATTTATTGCATTGAGACTTTATACAATGGTATTCAACCACCCAACCTAATTGAATAACCAAGTTAGATAACTGTATTTTGCAAATAATGGCCCTTTATTATTACACTTAAAAACTCTGGTTAAAATTTTGCATGTAATCACATTCATGTTAATATCTCAGCACATCATGTATTGCATTGAAATCTAATCTAACAGTGATCCATGCATGTTTGGCCAAAACTTATCAATCCTTAATCTGAAAAGCGGCGGAATAGTTGAGAGCTATTGTTTATTTATTTGTGTCAATACCTGTATTTTTATGCAATCGGTTATGAAATATAAAACTAATCATATTTTCTGAAAAAGGTATCTACAATAACAAAAGTTTTTTCTGTTATTCTCAAAAAATCAAATATGTACCATTTAATCTGCAGCAGCATTACTTGAGATTAATATCTTTATTATGAAAAGACATAGAAGTATATGAAACAATAAATAAGTGTGTTATTTATAGCGGTCAAACTTCCAGTTTAAGGCAGACTATGTTTTCAGGTATAACGAAGCACTGTTTAGAACACGGGTAACAGTGGAGAGGTCTTTTGGAGTGCTGAAAAGACGATTCCCATGCTTGTCGTATGGTCTTCATTTGGAACCAGAGATGGCATGCCAAGTGATCATAGCCTGTGTTTTTCTTCATAACTATGGTATTGAACGTAGAGACATCATGGCAAACATGCACGATGCTACAGACATTGACCAGCCTCAGGCAGATGTTATCCCAGCAAACGAAAATGGACTTCGATATAGAGACATTGTGGCCCAACGTTATTTTTAAAAACCTGTATGGTTTTATATTGTTTGCAATAATGCAAACTGGTAAACAGCAAGCACCTTCAAAATTATTCTTACTAGTGATTTTATATCATTAGTCGAATTTTATATATGTTATGCCCCACTTAGAAGAAGAGGAGTATATTGCTTTGCACATGTCGGTCAGTCTGTCAATTACTTGAAGTATGGTCATCGAACTTGACATAAAGATATGGCCTGACCAGTAGATGACCCCTATTGATTTAGGGTGCCGTTCGGTCAAAGGTCAAGGTCACAGTGGCAATAAATTTTAAAGCTTGTCCGAGTAATTAATCAACAATGCCTAGACCTATGGCCATCACACTTGACATGGAGGCTGGGCCTGACCAGTACAAGATTTATATTGATTTGAGGGGTCATCATGACAAAGGTCATAATGTTTGACAAACATCTCTTGTTAAGTAAAAGCTCGTCTCTGTACATATGGAGATGTTATCATTCTTACGCTGGTGCCAATAGCACTATTTTCTCATCTAATTCTTGATGTATTACATTGAAACTTTAAAGCTGCACTCCCACAGAATGAATAAGCCAATTTGGGGAAAACAGTTATATAACATGTGTAAAAATAAAATGATGTCATGAATATTTTACCTCCTGATTATTGAACTCATGTAACATGGTGCAAGTCATGAATGTAGTTGTAATAGCCTTAAAAAAACTATTTTAGTCTGTGTAAAATTTGACCTATGAACAGAAGGTACAGGTGGATGGATGACACATTCTGTAGTCTTTCAATAAGTTTTAATATGTTAATTCTTTTATAGTTTAAGAAAATTTTAAATAGCCATTCTGAAATGAAATGGGACTAAAAAAAACATGGTACTTCTTCATACATTTTTAACTTCTATTTGAGATGGATTTTTATTTATTACTTATTCAAGGAATACAGAATGCATTGCTTAATGGTATATAAAATAAAAACAAAACAACATCTTAAAAAAGACTTATTTATATACATATCATATATGACAGTATTTAGTATCACAGAATAAGATATCACAAATTTGCATGAAAGTTGTTATATATGCAATTCCTCCCTCTGATATGAACGAAATTGTAAAGAAAGCTTTGAAGTAATATCAACAAACTGTAGAAACATATACGGTACATAGATCCGTTTATCATGGCTAACAATTGATATAATCTTTTAAACTGTTATAAACAATAAACAACTTCACAAAAGCGATTTGAACACAGCATGAATTTCTAAATGTGTTATTTTAAAGAACTGTCATCTGTCAGACTTTGGTAAATGAAGTCAGGTATTTTTTGAATTAAATGTTAAGTAAGAACAAGTGTAACAACTTGGTATGGTCTATTGCAGCAAATAATTGCACAAACTCAACAACTATTATGAAGTGTGCAAATGTACATGTAAAACTAGTAACAACAATAAAACAATATCATAGGCAAAATGTATATACTTCATCAAATTTACATCAAAATGAGTAGGCTTCATGATGTATTACAAACCCATAAATATTCTCTGTGAAATTTTGATCCAATTATATTATAGGAGTGACTCACATACTTGAAATTCAAGAAAGGTATACTTCAGATCGAGTAGCAATTGAAATGCTTTGTGCTTATCTAGTTTTATTTCAAAATATATGTTAGGACGACTGACTTGTTTCTAGCAAGAAGTAAAACACAATTATACTTAGTAGATTACTAGATTATAGTAGATTATTAACGTAAGTAGTTGATTTTAGGAATATCATTGTATGACACTGCAAGAAACTTAAAAGAACCTTAATGAAAATTGCTCATGAATATAAAATCCCATTTAACATTCAAATTTAACAGAGCTCAGGAAAAAAGAGGATGCAATTAGAGGATGAAATTTTCTTTCCATTTGTTAAAAAGAAAGCATAGTTATTTAATAAGTATTCAAAACAAGTTACATATTTTGTAAATTATTTAAATACATTGCAGTTATAATAGTGGGCGAAATTAACACAAGCCCATAGGCCCTGCAGTTGTAAAATAGTTTTTTTGGCTTGCTCAAATTCAGAAATTTATATAGCAGGGCTTGTTAAAAAATTTGATGCCAAACAAAAGTATAAGAATTCGTGCTTGTTCATCCGTAGGTCTAACTTCAATGAATGTTATAAGTAGAGGTAAAGTATTACAACAGCACCAACAAACTAACATATCTTTCCAAATAACAGATTGTAACCATTTATCTTACAAATAGAAGAAAGCACTGTTTTAAATGATTGGTGAGTGCTAAGAGATTTACTTAGGACTGCTATTGTATCATAAGGTACAAATACCACTTTTTCATTCTCATTCTTTCAAATACAACTCTGTTTCCTTCATAATAACCATTGGTTTTGACATTTAATTATCCTTTTTGTAATATTAAAGTGACACTCTTATTCAAAATCAGTACATACTTATATTTAACAAACAAAATTTTTGACTGAGAAACCATTAACTACTTACTTAATCATGCATTTATGGAAAATATTAAATACTGATTACAACATTTTAACCATGTATTTGATAGCAGCTCATTTTTTTAAAAATGAATAGTGAATGCTTAAAGATTTATTGTGATCTACTATAATCTCATAAGGTAAAAAATAGTATGTTTTATGCTCATTTCTTTCAAATTAAACTTGGTATCCTTCTTTAGAACCAATGTTTGACATTTATTCATCCTTTTTTGTAATATCTAAACAATATCATTAACTGTGGTATATCTTTAAAACAATATTATTAAATGTGGTAAATCATATTTTGGAGAAAGAGTGCTTTAGTATTTTTAGAATTTGGATGAATTTATACATCTGATTGATTTTAAATTATTGAAATTCCTTAAGTTGATGTTTGCGAAGATTTAGTGTAACAAGATGCAACTCCTCCTCCCTTCCGTTCTTCTCTCTCCAATAGTGCTCTTGGGCAGAAAATGCTGCTGTCTCTGCTGTTAACCTCTTTTCTTCAAGCTGAAACAGCTAGTCCCAAGCATCACTTTTTCTCTTTCGTCTCGACATTTTACCTGATCCCGAACAACAAACATTTTACAAGTATACTGGAGGATATCTATTAGGACATCGCAATCACCCACTGCATCCTCTAATGGGGCATTTGCTTTACAGATATCAGTTTCACTCGGATGATAGTCAATGACATTTCGAATGCTGAAAAATATTTATTTCCAAACTTTATTTCAAACATTGTAACATGGTTTATATATAAATATATACGTGATACCTAGGGCTTTAAGCATTTGCGACAGCAACATTTCAAAATCACTATTTGGATTTAATTGTACAAATGTCAACTAATCTATCTATGAAGCTTTCATCACTCACATATCTGTATCCATATTTTCGAGGAGCGAACTCCATCCACTTTCCTCAACCACTCCATGCTCATCTTTAGCAGCTGCTCCACCTGCTCATGGCAAAATAAAATTAAAAAAAATATATATCAGGAAATTGAATAGTACCTAAAGTAGCTAGATTTTGTTTTAAATATAACACATTATCTTTGTGCTAACAGTTAAGCAAGACAAAAAATGTATTTTTTACACATTTAATTCATTGAACATCTTGGGCTAATAAGCTTACATTCAAACCCTCCTGGGACCCCATTTAGCTGCCGAGCATTGAATATATCTAAATGGTTGGCCATTACTTCCTCTGACTGGCATAGGCAAATCATTCCCCCACCACCAGTCTTTCGAGTTAAGTCGATCTTCCCTTTCACTGAAATCATTGTCAATAATTAATATTTGAATATTAATTCTATGTACTTATTTAATAGTTGAACTATTCTGATGTTTATAACTCAATATGTCATTAGTTGCTATTTTTCTTTTAAATATAGACATTTAAGCTACAAAACATTGGCATGGCTGAACAGTTTACTGAAATCTTCTGAACATACTGAAATCTTCTGAACAATGTAAAGAAATCATAATGTGAAGTTTTAAATCAAATTTAACATACATGTACTAGATTTCACTTTTAAAAAATACATAATTAAGCTTACCAGCTGCCTTCGAGTTTTTGTACATTATCTTAACCTCTTCCAATGTCCTAGATGGACAACAGACACCCGATCTGAAATAACAGAGATGTTTAATTTCTTTACTTATAGATTTTAGGATGTAAACAAAAAAAGAAGAGCACCACCTGTGGTTGGAGCCAAATGTACATACTCAATCACAAGGAGAAAAAGCCTGGATATTATAACATGATTACTTCACCCCAGTTACATAATTTTATGTCCAATCATCAAAATCAGCCCAAATCAATCAATATTTATGTTTTTACCAAAACCATGGGTGAGCTCAGCATTGATAAGGTACAATGTAAATATGGTATAAGATGAACAAGTTCCGCAAGCTTTGATAATTAAGTATCTAGTATGATGAAAGTGACCCAGAAAGAACGACTTTCAAATTCCAAAAACATTTACAACAATATTTTTGGGGAAATGAACTGTTTTTCGAAAGGGATGCTTAGAAGGCAGTAAATTTCTCCAAAAAACAACAACACTGGATCTTAAGAAGAAAATCGAAGGAAAAAAAAGTGTCTGCATTAAATGCGCTGTTGAAAACTTACGCATTCAATTGTTGTGTGATGGACTCCCACAACTCCTTCTTCTCCTTCCCCCCCCCCCAGCGAAGCACCATTAAAAGATCCAAATAGCTTCTGCCCTTTGGATGAAATCAGCTCAAGAGCTGTGCTCTTTTCTTCCTCAGACCAATTGGTCGAGCGTTTTTTGGCAGCCATAATCGGTCTATGCAGACGGTCCAATGTTATGACATATACTACTGGTCATTCTCCTTTTGAAGAGTATTCATGCCTTTTAAGCGAATCAACGGAAAGATAATCTCGATCAACTAATCACAGCTTCGTGAAATCGGATTAAAACAAGTGGATCAGCTAAATCGTTTAACGAATTTAATCCCGTTTTTAATCCGATTAATTAATCTTTTTCGAGAAATCGGCCCCAGGAGTCGGAAAGTTTTAGCAGTAGCACAGATCAAGTACAACCATGCACAGGTTCTAGTAGCATTACCAAGTGATTTCATCGGCTGGATAGAGACACTGTAAACAAACTACACAAACGTACATACACCAGTGGCCATAAACAAGGTTATGGTTTTCACTCAATTTATATTTTAGATGTTTGCGTGGATAAAGCTTACAGAAGAAGAAAGATGTTAAAGCTGTTAAAGAGGCACCTAGGCTAGGTAGTACTCATCAATTATATCACAAATTACACTCAAAACAGCACTATTAGTTTCAAAAGAAACACCAAAATTCTACATTGAACTTGACCAGCAACAACTTTGGTAAATTCCTAGATGCAAGGATTCATACCATGCAATTCAGATTAATATTATCCTTCATATAAGTGTTAATTAGTATTAATGCGATACACACAAACACACACACACACACACTTGCACACACACACACACACACACACACACACACACACACATATATATATATATATATATTTGTTATAATTTCTTCAAAATACACATGAACACTTATAACACTAATATGAATGGGTGGTGGTTTCGTAAAAAATCATTGTCCAGACAGACAACACAGGTACTTTCATAGATCGCTGTTTGTGTTTTATGTGTTCCGCCCAAGGAACAAATGCATTGCACATCCATTATTACAAGCTAGCTTGAATACTTTAATCAAAGACGACTATGTTGATAATGTATAATATTTTTTCGTTTCAAAGCGGTTCTCCATCTTGAAATACGTACTAAGCATACAATTTGGTAAAACGTTGTATACCCCTATCGCATTGTCTTGGCTTCGGGAAATTCGGCTAGCTGGAAATTGGCCGTATGTCGAGTGTATATGGAATTAATTTATGTCGTGTCAACGGTAAATGCTTCTCTGAAGTAAATACGAAATTCTTGGAATCACTTCTCCCCAGTGAGCCGTTTTTATCCGTCTTGCACATTCGTGCGATTGTATGTTGGACGTCCATTGTGTTTTATTTAAATGGTTTTAAATGATTGCAAGCACTTCCAACTATATTCGTATGCGACATATAACAACACAAGTTCGACTTTATAAATCGCATCATGTCGTCACAATAACTTTGATTGAGTTTTAATCGTTTTGAAACAGAAGGTCATGGCCGCGATTTCATTTCATATGAAATAAATTATTCGACGTGAGTTAGAATGGAAACAAATAGGTAAGACTACAAAGTAAATCACGAAATAAACAGGACAGGTACGATCTATTACGCCCTAAGTCGGGTTTAGTTCGGTAGTTTGATACACAACCATACTATGCCTACGAGTGTATGAAATTACATGAGACTTATATCCCTCGAATACACATTTTGAGTTGTTATGTTGCGGGTCATTCAAAATCAATCCTAGTCGCATACAATCTTATACAAAAGTATATAAATTGAAGTGCGGCTATAGATTACAACACTTATGCCCAAAATTAAGATGACAATTTTGTGATGATGTTACGTAATCGTATATATATCCAAAATATCGTTGAGATGTCGTAAAAACAGTTTAATATGGCCATTTTGTAACACATAATTCAGTAAACTTCATCAACGCTGATCGGGATTTTAGTTTTTATTATACTTTATTGTTTTTCAGCTTAGCTTTTTTTGTTAGTTTTGTCATTCAGCTTTTCGATAAAGTTTGGATAGTTATAGAAATCTCCTGCATGAAGTTATCTTTCATATTTTATTTTTCTCTAAATCCCTTTTTCATGCAATAAGTGTCATGATTTTCATTTATATTGACCTGTCATGTGGTCTTCAATATGTTTGCCGAACAACGTTTGTCGAGCGGTTGCAAGTATCTTACGGAGTAGTTTTGTTGCATATCTATGTTCAGTCTGCTACTAATTGCTGAGGATTGATGGGTTATGAAATATCCTTATATAACATACCACTCAATATTAATATATAATACTGTGATCGTATTTCCTCGCATATGAATGTTTACTGTTTTAACAAATGCCGTGGTGGATGATTCTGATGAAGATTCAATGGTATGTTAATATTGTTGCCTAATAAATGTTTATTATATAGTTCTGACCACCACCAACACATGTTTAAAGTGACGTTTTTACGATTTCATTAACTGCCCATAACCCATCGTAAGATACCCCTGTTAGGCACTCTAAATATGGTGTAGACGGAATACATCCGAGGTTGTTTCTGTGGAAAAATGACTGATGTGTTCCGAATTGATTTGGCGGTAGAGAGTGAGGTGTCTGAGGGTGCGCAACTTATATTTGACGCGAATCCGTCTTATTTGTTGGAAAATGTCAAGTTTCAACACGTGACTTTTATCTTATTTTTTAAGTATGCGTATGGACTTCTAATCATTTAAGATCTCTCAAATATGTTAATCCTTACTGTTTTTTTCCGTTTGAATTGGCAAAATCGTCCAGCCGACAAAGACTGAAATGGAAAATTAGCATGAAGTAAATAACTTACACAAATAGGTCATTTGCTACAATTAGTATCATGTTTTTATTGTGAATATTTCTTAATCTTTTAGAAATCCTTCGAGGAACCAACCATTACAAAAGACAAGCGATACAAATCAGAAGAAACGCTAGGCAAAAGGGTACTTTCCGTTTTGCAGAAGGAGATCAATTCGGTGTTGAACATTTTGCAGAATTTATGGCTTCGATTTGTCCTGCGAGTTTTATATCGTCTTTGGTAGACTGACGAAGAATAAACATTTAAACCGACAACATGTATATTCAGGAAATTGTGCAAACGTTGGTTGTAAAACTTTTATTTACCAATTTTTTTAATTTTGCAATTTGTTTGCATTAATGTTGTTCTTCTTCGATCCAAACATGCTCTTGTGTTTTTAAATATTTTTTTTTTGTGGTGTTGAATATTTGTAAAATGCACGTTCGTCTATTTTGTGTCCCCAGTTGATATTTGAAACATTTGGTCATCATTTTAACCGTATTATGGTATTCCTTTGCCCATTAAAATGTCCACCATGCTTCAAAACATATTTGATATGATTTATATGGATAAGGTTCTAGATAAGTTCTAGTTATGACATATTGTTCAAATATAAAACAGTTTATCAGCGAGAAATAGGTTTAATAAATTTCAAAATAGTGTTGTTGGTGATTAACCTTTTAATAAGATGAATAACGTAAAACAATGCAATGTGCGCAGAATAGGTAAAATAGTCGGCTATGTTATGTGCGAGTTCGTCCACAGTGTAGCTGTTTTTATTTTCTTGTCTATTTTAATTAATTCTTCAAATGAAAATAATACCGATGAAGCCAGTGCTAGGGGCGTTGACAGTTGTGCATCATTTGTATTCGATTCTTGCTCTGGTCGCGAATTTCATAGTTTAAGTGTTACGCGTGGATTTTATTTGGCACTATTATCAAAGGGGCTTGTTACGGTTGTTAAGTACTAGTGACCAAATATATTGCATTTGAACAATGGGGATACCTATCCTCGTCCATTTTCCTTATTTTTAAGGCGGCATTACTCGGCTTGCAACATGTATGTTAATCCTCTTCAATATACTTGTTCAACATTAATGTTTTTGTAAGATTCCTTTGACAACTACGAATGTTATGCCAAAACCTAATTTTTGTTGCAAAAGACAAACGAGGAGGAGAGAAATGAAAGGCTTTGTATGCACTACTTAATCTAATGTATACCTTAACACTCGTGCCGTTTAGCTATTACCATGCTATGACCATGCTTTGTATCAGCAGCCGTTCAAAAGTTATGTGGATTTTAAGGTAATTGAAGCTTTTTTGTATCATGCTACGTATATGCATCAGTATCTATATATCTGTGTAGTGTACATGGATTTCACAGTGTCATACCAGTTTTAAGAAACTATTATTTTACTATTTGAAAGAAAACATGTCAATGTTACTTCGCATTTCTACACTGAGTACACTAAAGTTGTAATGATTATATAACTGCAAACACAAGCAATGTAACCTGAAAACCTTTTTTTATAGATCGTGACCGTACAATAACGATTTGGAGATATTATAATAGAAATACCTGTTCTGAATTAACAACCGTTACTATAACTATTACATTTGCATACATCTCTTCAATGATAAAATAGTCATAACTTCTCAAATTATGCTACTTTTAGGTCACAATGTTTGCTTGATTTGGACCACATTTTAAACTATCAACTGTTTATTTATGTAACACATGGTACATGTTTTTGTATTTCAGTTCTTCTTGAGAACGATCTGGATATCAAGTCATCTAGATAAACGAAGTGAACAGTTGTCTGAGCAAGACCTTTTGCATGGATAAGATGACAAAGTCCTTTTCTATTTGAAACACAACATAGTAGACATAGCTATAGTAAGCGAATCGGATGCTGAAAAGTCGACGTTTATTAATGCTTTGATAGGAGTAACAAGTGACGATATTGACATGCTGCCGATGGTGGCTGTTCAACTGTGCAGGAAACCATTGCACAACAGTTACACTGGAATGGCCGCATTTCATGCTGGGAATTATCCGGCATAGGTTTTGCCCTTGTTCTGAAAAGACACATATAGCCGTGTAGCGAATACGCGACGTTATGGACTTTTCATACACATCACCAGTTATCGTCTCCAAGAAACATTTGGAACACCTAAGCCATTTTCCAACGGAAACAACCTCGGATGTATATGAACGGTTTACAATGTCAGAAATCTTTACATTTTACCATGATGCAAGTTGATCGCGAGGTTATTTCAATTTAGCAGTTAAACCTAATGACTATTTTAGGGATATTAATTATTTATGCAATAAAACACTTCACCGACAATCAATTTAAACTATTATTTAAAATTTAATGACCTACTTCTACTAATGTACCGGCATACATCCGAGGTTGTTTTCGATGGAAAATGGCTGAGGAGCTCCAAATGCTGAGGGAAAATGACATTTGATTGACCATGAAGGTTTAAGGTTACAACACGCTCTTATAATGTGTGCAAAAAAAAGACAAGAACGTTACTACAGACAAGGTGCACATCTAAAAAACTTACAGTGCTGTACAAATTTTATCTGAGAAAAGAAAAGAAACAAAGCGGCGTTTACAGAAAAATGGCATTTTCTTGGCGAACAATTCTTGATAGAAATTGTGCGAAATAGACATTGTATGAAATACAATTTTCGTAGGTTGAAGAGAATGTATAAGGCAATGTCATAAAGCGACGGAAACGTATTTGAACATAAATATAGCTTCAAACGGTGTAAGTGAAATATAAAACAGAAATTTGAGCGGTATTCCATATGCAACTTAGGTCAACCTTGTGATCATAAATCATTGACTCCATTCACTCTATAGGTCCGTTGTTTATAGCGAGCAGTTCGATTACCAACATTATTGATAGATCCAATAAAAACCGGTATTGAATACCACCCTCGATTTTTTGTATTTATATATCCACGCCTTTGAGAAGAGACAAATTAGAATTGCAGTTGTCCGATGTTCTGTCCAACTGCCCACCCCTTTTGCTAATTGGTGTGCAAACCGATCAGTCACTTTCATTAAAGAGGGAAGTAGGTAAGGAGAACCTGACTGATGAACACGAGCTTCCTAAAGTATTAATATGTTATTCATTATGCTTTTGAGTAAGCTGATATTGAATTTGAATGGTGAATGATGAATAAGAATGACTCGTTAATTTTATTCTAGCCAGCTATCGTGTTTGTGTCAGTATCTAGATAGTTCACTTCATGGACGTGTTTAGACGAGACGTATATTAAGGTATGAAATTATTCGTCCGTTTATCCGTTTGTCCATTTATTCCTTTTTACCTGTTAACGACTCCTTCGACAGCCGCTTATGAATTTCATGGATACGTGAGGAAATCGTTGGGACATGTAACAATTTAATTGGTTACAATGTGTCGTCCCTCTACAAAGCGATGGACATTTAAACATCATATACACTGATTATCACTAATGGGATTCTTCTATATCGCTTCAGGAATCCCAGAGGAAAAAGTAACTATTGGCATCTTGTTAGATGTCTGTTTGTCAAAGTAAAATGTCGAAGTATTGTCAATCTTAGTAAACATTCTTCCTCGTCTACTTCTTTAAGGAGAACATTATTATGAATGGGGAATTTGTAAATAAATATTCAATTCATGAATCGACGTTTTAGGTATTCGGAGAACGGGAATGAAGATATATATATATATATATATATATATAAATATTTGATTGACACGTTTTATGTCTACGAAGTTGGGGTAGTTTGATGGCTTCATGCACTGTAGCCTGGTTTATGCGACCCGTCCTGTACATGTTTTTAACGTAACTTGCAGAATGGCATCGTTACAAAGCATATACAAGAATAATTGCTAAACTTATTGAAATGTTGATATCGGATTAAAACATTTATCGACTTATTTAACGGACTATTTTTAATCGTTGATTAATATATGAAGCATTTATATGAAGTAATAAAACATTCAGTCTTAAAGCGTCAACATTAAGTACCATGCAACTACAACTTGACTATTTGGTCCGACAGCACTGTAACCATGAAATCGGACAAATGATTAAAGACGCTAAATGTGTAGTTTTCATGGGTCTTTTAACGAGGGTCCTTGTGATTTTAGCCGCTTCTTGAATAGCAGATTGCAATTCAATGATGTTGTTGGGTGGCGGGATCTTAACCGAAGGTAGACATATTCAGGTGATTGCTACACTTCCATTTATACGGTGAAATTGCGATTATGAACTTGAGAATAACCTGTCTCCATGAATTGTGTGGCTCTTTGAGAGTGGCAACCGCTGCTGCAATCTACTGGGTATGTTCCAGATGAACTTTTTGTTTGTAGACCGCTTATGGAGCTTTCGGCTTTTTGCTCGTCTTTGAATCTTATACGCATATGTTGCGGCATAAAAAACAAACACTCTTCATGAGTAAACGGCCTGCAATAAGCGACATGCGTTTTATCTGTTCGTGATGATACTGCGCTTTCATTTCTCGGAGGAATTCGGAAATGAAATGGAAGATTGAAATTACTCTTGTTATACTAAATAAGGATATGTATTGAAGGAATATTAGTATATGCATAGTTAAGTGTATATATTCCAAATGCTGCTTACGGAATGGATCCGCAAAATAAACATTATGATGTTATTGCAAATGATATTTGAGGTACACGTAACGTAGACTTCTTTTGTTTGACATTTTTAACTATAGAAGTAATGTTTTTTCATAATGCTTAAAATATTCATGTATAAATGTATGTGTGTAAAATGGATTATGCTTCAATGAAATTAATTGAATTGGCATTTCTTTTAATGGATAGCATGTTTGAAACGAAAGAGACCTTCCAATTCATTTTATTTCTTGTTTTAGGGTTGATACACAATCAAAAAATTGTAAAGCCTATTCCATTTCTTTTTTATCTTTTCATCTTGCTATTCTTTTCTCTGGCGAATTTTATGCCGCAATACCAAGATATGAGTGGTGAGGATGCGACGGCTATACCCTCAGCCCCAGAGACTTCACTATCGACGATACCTTCGTTTCACCAACCGCCGGCACAGTGTCTAAAGTCATGGCTCCATCAGTTGGCATTTCTGCATCATTTTTGTTACGAAGTAAACCCAAATGTTCTACGTTTTAGAGAAAGAATACACAAAAGCAACATTCAACAATTGCATTTAAAGCTAGCGTAAAAACCAAAGCCAGCATGTAGACGTGCCTCCGTGCATATGTTAGTTTGTGCTATTTTGGTTTCTAGTAGTTGCATTACGTCTACAATGTTTGCGAAAAAGCTACTTGAGAATGACCTAGCATTAAATAAATGTGTGTGCGTGCAAAACGGTGAAGCAGATTATGTGCATAGCGGTCGAGTCTATATTACTGGTGGCGGTCTGTCCGTCCTACGTTGCTGGTATGTAACTTTACTTTCGCATATGCTTATTTCAAAATAAATACGCACAAATATTCGCCCTAAAAAGCAGTCTTATCGAGTGCAAGACATATGTCTGTACGTCAAAGGTCAAGATCACAATAAAAAATAATCATTGTTTAAGTCTACTTGAATTTTTGCTTGGCCATACAGTATAGAATATTAAAGTTGCATGAGTACATGTTGCGTGCAAGGTCAAATGTTAAGGTCACACTAAACGAATTGGTAAAATTGTCTTTTAGTTTGGCTTGGTTGAAATCGCTGTCGCAATATGTAGCTTAGTATCAATTTCAAGTTCAATTTTGTCTTACACTAGTGCACTACGTAGTACAGTTTGAATCTTACCCTAGTAGGCTACGTAGTTCAGCCTTTGTCAGACCTTAGTTCACTATGCAGTTCAGACCTCGAACACCATCGGATACCAACGCTTCTCAATTATGATCTCCTTAACTTCTGCCACATCATCGGACTATTCCGTTACTCGGTACCTAAAATTTAACAAATGTTACGCTTAAAACTACTAGTAGCAAACACTAGAACGTAAACAAGGGACACACAACGCCACACAACAACACCAAAGACACATAGCAAAATATAGCTTTCAGGAGCATTGTCGGCAAAAGTGATTAGGAGCTCTCTGGGGTGAAACCGGTTCACAGGCGCTCAACCTCAAGCTTGCGTCAAGTTTTACCAATACGTGCAACATTTAACACATTTAAGCCACGCCGAGGCAACTTAAAGGAAATGTAGCATAAAACAAAACTTCATATCAACTTATGTTATACTTCAAGTACTCAACGACCATGCTTTTACCACATCACCTTCAAATGAAAGCACGGGTCGGAGCATCAAAGGTGTGATTCTTTCATACACGGACAGCCATCTCTCTCATCAAATTGCATGTTTTGCCAATGTTTATGCCTTTTCATGTATTAAGTATGTGTCAGGGGATTTAAAATGTGAGTTTAATTTGTTTTCCAAGAGTTAGATTAAGGCCCTAATCGCTGCCATATCTTCAATCCATTGTGATCAGTTGACTAGTAATAGGATCATATTTTGTAAATAAATAAAAACAAAAGGTAGCATTTACCAATGTACTTAAAAAACCTTTGCCAGATGATCTCGACAAATTGCAACGACTGGCCAATATATTAAAGCCTTGCTAAGACTGTTTCCTTTGTCGGAGGTTGTCAAAGAAATCAATTTGATAATGCAACCGTGTGCTTTTATTCATTGACGAAATATACTTTCTTTGTTGGTTATGATTTACAAGCTGCGTCGTCGTATAACAAAATTTGTGTTTCACCAACGTTATGCGCACAGCCTCTATTGACCTGCCTTTTCGTTTTCGATCTTTAATTGTTCCTGGTAGTGCATCGTTATTTCGTTCAGTTTTGTTAGATCTCTATGGTTTATTCAAGTGTCATTGCAACGTTGTTGTCGACGTTGTTTGGTGTTCATTGTTATTTATTTTCTTCACTGCTGATTTTGTTTCTATTACTCATTTGCTTTATATATTTGTCATCGCTTCTGAAATTTTGTAGCCGCTGTTTTAAATGCACGAATACACGTGTTTATATTTAGTATTCACCGTATTCTTAAAAGCACAATACCAGCGGTTTGTTCTATAAATGTTACGACGCAAAGGATGTCATTTTCAAAAGTTTTAAAATCCTTCATTATGTATTACCTAAATAAAGTTAAAACTCATCTGCTTATAATACTGAAAAATAGAGTCAGTAGAGAAAAGTGTCTACTATGTGTACTGACGCAGTTCAAAACCCTTTTGGTCAAAACAACATAATTTCCTATTCTATAAATAGCTTCATAGTGCGATGAATTTTGGAATGTATGGATTGCCCCAATAATATCGCTTAATGGACGTATAAGAGTCTTTAAATCATGGTATAATGGACATTCTAAGAGAAAATTGAATTCATCTTCAAGTGTATTACAAAGTCGGCATTTTCGTTCATTTCTTGTTATTATTTTGGGCGTATGCCATCTGCCCATTTCTATTTCTAATCTATGTGAAGCTACTCTTAGTCGTGATAAAGCTGTTCTGATTTTTTTGTTTTGTATGGTGTCGAAATATGACTGTTAACCAAAATTTGCAAATATTATATATGTTGATGCCCTTGATGATTCTCGTAATTCTTCATTCCATTTCTGCATGAAACAATCTCTAGCGCTCATCTTAAAGGTGAGTAAAATAAATTGTATTTCCAACCCCTTGGTTAAGCCACACTTGAGCAAATCCCATAGATTCTAACAATTTGATACTTTAATTGCCCATTTTATTTCCGTTGCGATGTTTTGTATATCAGTTAAAATCGAGTTGTATGCAAATTGATAAAGATAAATTTATCCGTCTTTGTTATTTTCAGTTTAAAGCAGATGATTAATATCAATTTATGGACAAAAATGGAGCTCTGCCTATTTTTCGATAAATAAAGATGTTTTTCGTTCAAGGTTTAAGGCTCAATAGCAATCCTTAGTGGTGGGTTTCCGACGATGCGCACGACGGATGCAAAAGGACCCGGTTTATTGACATCACTGTTTGCTTTGCGCATGTAAATAACTGATGTGAGCGTGCGAGGCAGATTCAACTTAGAAGGCTTAATTGCTCCCTCCACACCTGGAACTACTGGCTATATATATATATACTTTCAAAGATGAAAACTTAAACGTTGTTTGTTTTTTATGTGCTTCTATCCTGCCCCGGCGGACCTGGTGTATCATCCACTGCCGATAGTTGATGATAGGACCTCGGGCGAATTAAAATCTAATTACATGCAGGTTGTATGCACCTATATTTAAACTAAAAAAGTACTAACATAAATAGAAGCATTCGGACCACCTCGGCCATTTTCCATCGATACAAACTCGGATGTATATGGACGGTTTAAAAAGTCAGAAATCTTTATAATAAACTAAGCTGCATGTAGATCGCGTTGTAATTTTAATTCAGCAGTTATACTTTATCATTGTTATCATGGGATTTTAATTATTTATGCTATAATTCACTTCTATGTCAATTAATTTAGACTTAATTATACAAAATATTCATTAAAACACAACAATAAAATAATACTATTATTTAAATTTGTATGTTTCTTATTATGTACCGGCATACATCCGAGGTTATTTTCAATGGAAAATGGCCGAGATGTTCCGAATGAGATAGAAGAAACATGAGACGTTTGTTAATGTTCAATTTCATAAAGATATACGCGGCACCTTGTACTTGTTACGCGGTATGAATATTTAAGTGTTCATTGTTTTAGCATGAAATTTTAGAAGGATCATTTACTTAAGTCTTTAAACAATGCTGAATAGACTAGAAGTTCACTATACAAATGACATAACATTCATAGCGCATTTGAAATGAAAAGAAATGCTTTCACTACAAATACGCCGACTCTGATTGTACTGGTTGATTGATTTGCTATAGTGAGAATATTGGAATTGCGCCGAGTTTATGTCATTTTACAATAAAGATAATTTAGTTTGCAATTATTTTAACAATATTTAGGTGTATTTTCAAACTAACATGGAATAACATTAATATTCTTCGATTAAACTTTATATAGAAAGAGACAATCGGAGTTGGTTCCAACTGATTCTGGTTTCCTTTACTAGTAAAAAGAAACGATACTGATCAACCGTAAGTATTTGCATTTTGGTAATTGAATTTTAAAAAAAGCCTAGTTTTGCCTACGTATATGCAACTTTTATGCAGTTTTATGTCCGGTTTCTCACGTGGCAATATATTGTCCTTAGCTTTCGACGTTAAGTTATGGAAAGTTTCACCAAGTGATTCTCCTTTTCATCCTAAAAGAGCAGATAAGTGCATTTGTCATTTCTAAAGGAAGGATTATATTGAAGGTAGCATTCTATATAAAGTATCATGGTTAAACATAGGCACTAGTGTTGCGGAAATATATATGTATAGTGTAAGGATTAGTTTTCTCGAAAATGACATCAATTTTAGGCAATTATCAAATGTACGCGAAACTATAGGGTTGCTCAGAGGCGGACATAAGACGAGAAAATTGCACAAACTTAGCAACTTAACACAAATATGACCTACAAATACCTAAGCAAATACCAGATGCAATGCAACCTTCCGCATGGTCTAGTAGGATGACTTACGAGATGTATTGCTATGAGATAAACCAACTATAACGATGACCATATAGCAGGTAATGGCTTCTACTTATATTTCAGATGCTTGAGTGGATACAGCTGACCCTTACTATTGGAATGATTGGGTTGTTTTTGTACGTTTGGCTAACAACGAAGAACGATGTTAACGATGCGCCTAGGCCAGGTAAATGGCGTCATTTACCTCACAAATTATACAAAAATAGCCATTGTTGTTTCAAACGCAAAATCAAAATATAGATTTTAACTAGATCTGCAGGAACTTATTGTCACAATCCACGTGTACAGATTTATACTATTGCAATCACATATTTGTTTAAATTTATATTAATCAGTTGTACTTTCGTTACAGCTGTTAAATCGTTTTTGTCTCAAGACGTCCAGACAGACAACACAGGTAATTTCACAGCAGTTGGCTGAGTGGTAGCAATATCGCTATATGTCGTGCAAGGGCATTGTCGTAAATTGAACATGCTCTTCAGGAATGAATTCGGATTTTTTTCTGCCCTAGTAAGCTGTATTATATACGTCTTGCAGGTTCATGCACTCTTAAACATACGGTGAAATACTCGCAAGCACTTTAATATGTGGAATATTACGACAATGACCATGGAAGTTAACGATCAATCATGGAATTTATAGTCGTTATGTCTTAGCTTACATAGCTAATTTATTGAGGACTTAAATCTTGTGCGGTATTATACGAAAAACTAAAATTTTCCAATTAAGGCAAACAATCTTAAGACGCTTGTCTTCATATTTTTCAAATGATATATAATGATGAGTATATTCCTTGCAGGTCGAAATCAAGCAGTCACTAAAGCCGTTCAGACTGACAATGAAGGTTTGTGTTATAATATCATATAATACCGGTATAAGTGATCATGTTTGCGATAGCAAGCATGCAATAAGATTTTAACACCAATACCGACAGAGTAAAAAAGAATCAAGACAAACAAAGGTCATTATGTAAAATCAAAAGTATGTCCCGGTCGTGATTTCTTTGCATATGTACACAGTTATAATAGGACGAGATCGAATGGAAAATAGTATATATACGACTGTAAAGTTCACCTAGAATGCACCAGGATAAAAAACTATATATAACGTCCTACGTATTTAGCAAGGAAGCGTTATCTACAATCATATTATGTTTTTGATAATAAAAGATTACTTGCGACTCAGGTTATTAGAATGCGCGAAAGCAATCGCCTGCGGCTTCACTTCACATTTTTAGTTGTTCTATTCGTAGTGCAGTCTTACACAAGTCGTCACACTCGCATACACTATCATACAATAATATATTTGGTGGAATGGAGCTACCGATAACATAAGATTAATGCCGACCTAGTTAATCGGTTTTTCTGCCTGGAAAGGATAACTATATGGTAATGGACGGTTACATAATATTGAAAATGAATGTTCACTAAACACTTGACTTATAGACTAACAATCCAATATTTATCAAAAATCCCGATGCTTTGGACTTTATGACAGTAGCGGCAATTTATACAATCAGAGTGCGTCCGAATCGACGTCGTGTTAAACAGAATAAGCAGAATGACTTGAACAGTCGGACAGACAATTTCTCAAATTGTTACTCTTATAATATTGATATTTTATCAACTACATAGCACAGATCATTCTAATAACCTAAGTTATGGCAGTTTATTAGATTTTTTCCACCCCGGGGACACTTGAAGTGCACATCTTGTATGACACAAAGCTAGCTTAAATACATAAATTATATAAAGACGAATTTATTGATAATATATACTATTATTTTTCGTTTCGTAGAGCGTCTTTGTCTTAAAAGACGTTCTAAGCAGACTGTTCATTTTTAATAAAACGTTAGAAACCCCCTTACATTGTCTTGACCTCTGCTACAAAATATGGCCGCTTCGAAACTAGCCTAATGTCCAGGGTAAGTAGAAGCAATATACAACATATTACCAGTGTAATGTCGTAAAGGTATTATGATTCAACAAGCTCCTCGGAAAAAGTATGTCGTAGATAAGTGTATTTTATTCGCCTTGCCATGGTCCCGATTTTATTGCATATGCATACGATTATTCTAGGACGGAAGTTTTAATGAAAGAAAATAATAATGACAGCAGGGTTCATCGGTCTATACACAGCTTAATCCACAATTAAACTCAACAGTGGCCATACGATTGTATAATGTTTGTGTAATTATACAAGTTTTGTGTTTAGCTCACCTTAGCCGTAAGCTGTGGGTGAGCTATTAAGATCGATAAATGTCCGTCGTCCGTCGTCCATCGTCTATCGTCCGTCGTCCGTCCACTTTTAGTTTGTTAACACCCAAGTGGTCACATGTTTGCCTCAATTGTCACGAAACTTGGTCAGGATGTTTGTTCCAGTAATTACTCGGACGATATCGAATATGGGTCATCTGGGATGAAAAAATAGGTCACATGACCCCAAAATAGAAAAATATTGTTGACACATTAGAGGCTACTTTTACAGTCCAAATATCCTGGAAAGGTTGTTTCGTTGATTTCTCGATCAAGTTCGAATAAAGGTCATCTGGCGTCAAAACAAGGTCATAGAGCCCGAATATGAAAAAAAAAAACCTTGTTAACACTCTAAAGGTAACATTTTCGGCCCAAATATTCTGGAAATTTGTCAGAAATGTTGTACCGTTGATTTCTAGCTCAAGTTCAAATATGGGTCATCCGGGGTCAAAAACTAGATCAAAATGCCCAAATATGGAAAAACGTTGTTAACACTCTAGATCTAACATTTTCAGCCCAAATATGCTCGAAATTTGTCAGAAAGGTTGTTTTGATATTTTTTAAGTCAAGTTCGAATTTGGGTCACATGTTTTTGTTTTATTTTATTGTTTTAAAATCTTACCAAATTCAAACTTCAAGAGCTTATTCACAGTAAATTGTGATTTTTTTTATGACGAGTTATTTAAATCCAACCTAAATATTGAAAGAGTTATTGCCAATTGTATCTTTTAAACAAATACGTATTTGTCATGTTTTAACACGCCTGTTAAAAGAAACTGGACATATAATAGTTCCACTTATGGTGAATGGAAGGGCAGACAGGCACCATCCAGTATGTAGTCCGATAAATTACTTTTAAGCCTTTGTCCAATTTTGACCAAATTTGGTCAGAATATGTATGAACGTGTTTGATAATTAGCAAAATTTCTGTAGTTACCCGAGAGTTATTGCGCTTTAATTATAGAAATAACCTAAAATTGCTCTCGTCCTATCAATAACTTTTTAAGCATTCGTCCAATAAGCCCAAAGTTTGGTGAGAATGTTAATTGCCATTATACATCCGAGAAGCCAAATCCCTGTTATTGCCCTTTAATGATCAACAAGTCTATAGCACAATGTTTTACTCAGGTGAGCGATATAGGCCATCTTTTTTTTTTATTTCAACCTTTCTTACTTTTTCCTTGTAACATAAATGAAACTTCAGAGGCTTGGATGCGCAAATATAAATAAGATTACTTGCAACATAGACAATTCAAATGATTTAAAAGCAATACTAAATAAGAAACATTCAGAATAAGGCAAACATTCTTCAGGCATTTGCCTTTGTAGATCTTCACCATGTACGATAATGAGGGTTTTCCTTTCAGGTCGAAATCAAGCAGTCACTAAAGCCGTTCAGACAGAAAACGAAGGTACGTGTTATAAAATACAATAATAGAATCAAGAAAACGGACGCCACTATGTAACATAATTATTTCCGACACTTCTGATTCAGTTATACTGACGCCATAATTTAGAATTAAAAATATTTATGCAACTACGAAGAATCAAGAATATTTTCGCCACTATGAAAAATGAAGAATAATGACACAACTATGAAGCAACAATACTACAATAATACTGAAGCCAGTGAATTATATGAAGAATAATTACGCAGTTACGTAGAATAAGTAATAATGACGCTACTATGTAAAGTCGAGAGTACTGACGCCTCTCTGTAGAATAACGAATCCTACCGTAGCTATGTAGAATCAAGTATATTGACACTACTCTGTATAATCAAGAACAATAACGTCAATATGTAGCATCAGGAATATTGACGCCACTTTGTAGAATCATTAAAACTGATGCAACTATGTCGAAAAGCTTTTTCCAATTAGTAGTTGTCAACCTTTGTTAAAATTGTTTCTAAATCTTGTTTGTTACGTCCAGTATCAGACAAAACTATATGAACTATAAAAAGTCCATTTACCAAATCTTCATCAGCCATATGGAAAATCAGTTTGTGCGTAAAATGGGAATTATCTTGAATTGCCTTCAAATCCTGTTGAAATCAATGATTTTATTAAGGCGGAGGGTAAATTATTTTCAACTATTTTATGCTAGATTAAATGTTTGGTTTCGTATCATCTAAGTAATTTTCATATTTATGTCACGTCGGGTATAATTCACAATTAATTAAATTAAGATTTTTTTTTAAATGCGTTATGTGTGTAGTAAGGCTGATTTATTAATACTGAGTCCATTCATGTCACAATAATTGAACCATTCTTAAACCATGTTATACCAGTTGATGAAAATGTTCAATTTCTCTTTAATATTGGTTTCTTTTCAGGTCGAAATCAAGCAGTCTGTAAAGCCATTCAGACAGAAAATGAAGGTACGTGTTATATTCGGCTGTCTTTAAGCAAATAACCGGCAATAACTAAAAACTTCTGCCAAATGTCCAATGGAACTCGGTAATATTGCAATGTTACACCCGTGACGCTGTCACGACTTTTGCTTTGAGTTGTAGCGAGCTGCCGCCATGAGGGAGGAGAACTATTTTGCTAGACGTCGTATGAATTCAAATCTTTGTCGCCGCAATTGGACGGAAATGGCCTAAGGAATATAAGCTGTTTGAAAATGATCCGCGTCGATAGCTTCTCGTACAACTTACCATACGCTACGACATTCAATTGCTCATGATGTTTTATGATCCTGCTGACTTCAAGCTATTTCTACAACATTGCGAAAATCGGAGGCACAACGCGAACATAATACAACTTATTGCGACAACGTATGCCAAATGATTGGTGATCCAATACGATATTACTTTGCGTACTAGAATGTTTTTTAAATCGGGTTTGAGTCAACGAGAAAGACGATCCAAGCGAGTATACGCCTGTCGGCTTCGACTGTTTATGTTAAAATATATATTTATGAGACTGTATCGCACTTGTTCAGACGGGAAGGTTTTTCAATATTAAGCATTGATTTTCAACGCAGTTGATGGAGCTACTTAATTTGGAGGCACATATCATGTTGTAGTATTTAAATTCCGTTTTGTAAAGGATGGTTATTAAATCGAAGACTATTTTACCAAGTCGTACACATTACGTCTCAACTAACCGATTTATAACTTATAAACCCGCACCTTTAGACTTGTACGAACCCATAGTAATTTCAACTATATCGTACAAAAATCTCTATATATTCGTGCATTTCCAAAGATAATCTTGATTTTACGTAATATACTTGTATAAATCGCCCTAAATATCGTAGAGATAATGAACAATACCTCTTACACATTTTGGTCAACTGTTTTTCCTGACAATATGTGGTCTTTCTTTCGGTAGTATCTGTCGAGTTATCGCGCTTTATATCGCGGCATGGCAGGAGAATGTCACACGAGGTGTGACACGAGTAGTAGGGATAATTAACTTTAAAGATACGATCGATTATGAAAACAAAACTAACAGCGACAACCTTTCAATACTTATGTTAAAATTACATAAACAAACTCAGTAGCAAAAAGTTTAAACATAAACCCGGTTAAATGGCACTGGGTAAACGCCAAAGACATAGACACACAAATTTGCAAGAATAACTTTTGGTCGGTAAGTCGCCGATCTGTTAACTACCTTTTCTTAAGTGTCGTTTAAAAATTGTCCGATTATCGAAGACTTCTTAAGACTGATATCTTTCTTAATTGTATCGATCTTGGCAAAAATATTACAAATATTTAAGTAAACTTTATCAGCGTTTAGCGGGATTCATCTTATTATACTACTAAGCTTCTTTCAGTAGCTTAGAAGTCAAAGTAATTTAAATAAATATGAAATGCCTTCAATTTGTCCAATAAACAAATTCACTTTGAAGAATATATATATTAATACAATATTAAGGTATGATGCATCACCGGTAACGCATAATGTATCAAAGGCCACATTTGCATACACACAAATGATTAAAAACGAGTTTCTATTTACATATAAAGGCGTATTTTCTAATTGTATTTACCTGTCGTGTTGTCTGCATAATATTGGCTGTGCAACGGTCTTCAAGTGGTTGCCGAGGTTTGCCTCGTAATGTGCCTTCTACTGGGGAGGAATATTATTTCTTAGAAAGGAAAACTATTACTATTAAGTGTATCTATAAAACGTGTTACACAAAAATGTATATAATAGTAACCTAGGATTTCCTCGCATGTGATTCTTTATTGTTTTAGCGACTGCAGTGGTGAATGGTACTGATGACGAGTCAAAAGTGAGTAAATATGGTTGCTTTATTAATTTATACAATTCCATTCTAACTACCATAAAATTGTTTAAAATAACGTGTCTGAGTTCCCCTAACGACCCATAACCAATCGTCGGATACCCCCGAAAGTCTATTACGTATTCCTAAAAAATGCAAATGGAATAAAGTACCAGGGTTGTGGACGATGTTCACAATCACATACAGATCACAAAGGTTGCAAAACGGATGAATCCAACATATGGCGCAAGAGGGGGCGTACCTAAGGGTGAGAAACTTTTTGAATGCATATGTACGTCCAATAGGCTAAATGCTTTATGAAAATAGGTATATGACATATTCATCTATGCAACGTGTCATGAAGAATGTATATTAAATGTTTCTTACATATGTTAGGATCTCTTCGTGGACCCTAATATGACAGATAATCTGCAAGACAAACATGAAGCAACACTGATCACAGGAGGATATTCCGCTTTGCAGAGAAAGATCATCTCAGAGTTGAATCTTTGGCAAAATATAGTGATACGGTTTGCTATCATTGGTGAATCAGGATCAGGCAATTCGTCCTTTATAAATGCAATGCTTGGAATTACTTCGGACGATCCTGATGCGGCAAAGGTAGGCTGTAATGATTGCACGCCTGTTTGCCAAGAATTTCGACACCCCCGTAAAAAGACATTATCGTTTACTCGTCTTCCTGGTGTAGGAACCCCAAACTTTCCGAAAGAATCTTACCTTAAAGCTGTGCAATTTGAGAGTTACCACTATTTTATATTTATAACACAGTGTCGGTTTAAAGAAAATGACCTATGGCTGGTAAAAGAAATTGAAAAACGTGAAAAACATTTTTATTTTGTTAAAACCAAAATAGACAAAATCGCCCACCGACGTTCACATAATCCAGAGAAGCTGCTCCAGGAAATTCGAACTAAAACAGGAGAACAATTGATATCAGTAAATGTTAGCCCAAACAATGTTTTCCTGATCGACAACTACGATACAAGACTATTTGACTTTACAAATATGATGGAAAGACTCATGGTCGACGCACCGTCACTTGTTAAGCAATCATTGATATTTTCGATATCGGCAGCAAGTCCAAACATACTCCAGGAAAAGGTAGCTGCTCTTCGTTCACGAATAATATATCAGGCAATTATTGCTTCCATAGGCTCGCTTGCGATTCCGGGAGTTGAATTAGCTTATGAAGTTGGAATACTCATGAAGGAGGTGAGTTTTTACAAGTCACAATTGGGAACTGATAAGAACACAATGCAACAGCTTGCAATGAAGATGGGCATTAGCGTGTCGAATTTGTACTACCGCGTCGGTATGACTTCGCACATTCTCTTAGCGTCAAAGGATAACTTTCTTAAAATGTGTACTGAGATTGCTGTATCTAAAGCCACAGAGAGTTTGCTTAAATGGGCTGCCCCTACTTACGGACATCTTATATCTGCAGCTGCTAGCTTTCTTTTTTGTTACTATACACTAAACCGATTGCTGAATGTGTGCGAAGAAGAGGCTATGGACGTGAACGAAAAATTCGAAATGTGGATGGTAGAACGTATCCCCGACGAGTGGCTTTAATAGGATTCAGAATGACAAACACACACTTGTACAATGTATCGTGTTTATAAGTTCACCAGTTTGTGTTTACAAATGGCTGCATTGTTAAATTTATTATATCACAATATTGTCAAGCAGAATAAATATCCAGCAGAAAAATACATTTTAACGATCAATCAATTTATTCATGAATGTGTCCGACTTTTAGTTACTACGCATCATTTATCGCTTTAATATTTCAATGTGTTTGTGTGCATTAATGTTGTTTCATCGTTGTGGTGGTAATTATTTGTAATAAACACTTTTGTGTTCCATGTGTTGCCAGTTGATGCGTTGAAACCTATGGACATCATTTTAACCTCGTTATGGTACATCTTGTCAACCAAATATTCACCATCGTTCAAAACATCATTGATTTAATTCATACGGATGCAGTTATAGATAAGTTAAAGTTATGACAAATGGTTCAGAAATAATTAGTTTGTCAGTGGGAAAAAAAGGTTTAAAAAACAAAAAGGGTTGTTTCTGATATTAATTTATTCAGAGGAAGAACCTAACACAAGCTTCTGTGATCATAATAGATGGACCGTTTTGACATTTGTTATAGTTTTGGCCCAGAATCAGCTGATTTTGATAGCAATGCCTTTAATTCAGTCATGTAACATTACTCACATTAGAACAGATCTCCATTTATTGGATAACTGCCGAAAATTTGATTTTTTCTTAAAGCGTTAGTAGCGCTGCGATCTGATATTCTGTCACTAGTCTTGTACCACTGGTTTCCAGACATTTACATAAACATTGGCTCATTCCAAGACAAAAAAAATGTCAAAACGTCAATCTGTGAGAGTGCAGCTTTAAATAGCGGACTCTGTTAGGTGGTACTTTGTCTATAGTGTAGCTGTTTTTATTTTTGTCCTTCAGGGCCTGGTATATCTTGAAACAAATATGAAACCGATAAAGCCAGTACCAGGGGGTGATTTAATTTTTTGACTGCGATACCTTGCTCTGGTCGCAGAGCTCACTTGTTAAACAATACGCTTTGGTTTTCTTTGGCACCTTTCAAAAGGGTATTCCTTTTCTTGAATTATGGTTATTGTTGTTCTTTAGTACAAACTCAACTCAACATATCTTTATATCCACCACACGTGATATTCATATTATATAAATATGTACAAATGAATTAATAATATAAATGACAATACTGTACACAATAAGCAGATTAGCGATTTACGTCGGCAATGAATACAATTCTACAATGAAAGAATTGTGATGTCGCATACATTGTTTAAAAACACTTAGCTTTATGTTTAAGACATTCAGACACGTATATATAAATATAAGGGATCGCATCAAGAACTGTATGCGAGTGCTGTTCTGCGACGTCAGCGATAAAACACCACCTATCTTGTTCGTGTATACTGCATTCATATACGCTGTGTATAAATCACATCTCGTCTATTTTCTTATAACTCGGCTTGCAACGTCCAAGTTGTATGTTAATTCACTTGGCAATGCCACGGCAATGCGAGAAGTGAAAAAGCTTTGTTCGAACTACTTATCTTGATGTATAAGTTAAAATTCCCTTGTGCCGTTTAGCTATCATCATGGGTTGTTTCAAAAGCCGGTCTAGATGGTAATTTACACCAAATGATAAATGCCTGATTTCCTTTAATAAACACATGACATTGAATCAAATGATGGTTATAAAATCTCAGACAATTGCCTACCATCCACGTTCATCCAATTTTATTTTTCTCATTTGAGAAATGCACTTTTTATGAAACCTCGTTTACTGTTTAGTACACAAGTGGAACTGTCTCCCCATATAAGGTGTTGGGTGTCGTGAAGCACAAGGAATCAGTGATATCTTGCATGCAATTGGTCGATTGACTATATAATATATAGGGAATTTATTTAGTAGTCTGTAACCTTAGGACGACTCAGAGAGACGTTTATATGAAGGTAAGCGTAAGATATATTTTTGTATGATATATCGTGTATGCATCAATATCAATATGTATATTAATGCATGTATACATATATATTTAATATTTTAAGAAAAACCAATGCCGCGCAAGTAATTCCATAATTATACTTAAGTGGTAATGCTTTATATAGAACTACAGACACAAAAAATGTACTATGACAAATTTCCTATAACTTTAGACATTGCTCGAACAATTTCGAAATATTGTAATAGAAATACCTGTCTTGGGTTAAAAACAGTAACTAGCCCATCCCGTCAATTGTTAATCAAGGTTTCTCAAATTTCTCTGGTCAAAGAGTTGACATGCGTCGGACCTATTTGACGACTTGTATTTAAATATTAATCGTACCTTTTTGGTAACACTGGGCACATGCCTTCTTTTTTCTTATAAAACAGACTGGATAACATGACATCTAGATAAACACAGCGACCAGTTGTCCTAGCAAGACCTCTTGCATGAATTAGAAAACAATTTCTTTTTCTACTTGAATCGATGGAAAACAAAGCTGTAGACATAGCTGTTGTTTGCAAATCGGGTGCTGGAAAGTCGACGATTAATGCTTCTTTGGGAGTAACAAGTGATATTTGCGCTGCTGCCGTTGGTTGTGACTCAACATGTTGGGATAACAATGCTCATTATTTTCCCTTTAAAACCCGCATTTCCAGCTGGGAATCAACCTGCATTTGTTTGCTCTCGTTCCCAAAAGGCACTTTCAGCCAGATGGTTAGTATGCGAAGATATGACTTATTCATGTTCACAACCAGTTATCGTCTGAGGTAAAAATGACATTTAGTTGGACAGAAAGGTTCAAGGTAACAACACACCCTTGAACTTTGTACAAACACATTGACGTTACTGCAAACAAGCAAGGGCATCCAAAAACACCAAAGGCTGCTCATTTTATATTAGAAAACAAAACCAAAGCAGAGAAATGACATTTATCTTGACGATCTATTTTGATATACAGTAACGAGACATTGAAATATTTTCGAAGGTTGAAGAGGACGTTAAATAACAAGGCATTCACTATAAAGCTACAGAAACTTCCACGTCATTGTTCGGCTGTTCAGGTATTCAAGAAATGGTGATAAATAAATGTATGAATTTTATCAACATTTTTTAACCTGTCCACCAAGTTGGTGCCATTTAATGGTTTCACGCACTGTAACATGATTTATGCGACTCATCCTGTAACTGTTTAGGGTTTTAACGTGATTTTCGGATCAGTTTCGGTTCAAAGAATGTACTAAAATAAAATTTCATAAACTAGAATAAAATATTGATTGAACAAATACAACTAAACGGATTTATTTTCAAAATGTTAATTAATACATGAAGAAGTTCTATGAAGTAATAAACATATACATCTAAAAGCAACAAATCCCACCATGAAGCCACAACTTGTCATTTTTGGTCGACATAACTGTTACAATGAAATCGCTACATGTATAATTATAAAACTCAAAGTGAGTACTTCTCGCTGAGCTTCGACCTCGGCGCTTGGTGGTTTTAATCGTGTATTGGTTGTTTTACGGTGTGCGTGTCAGTGGTGTTATTTAACACCGGGGTTTAAACTAAAAGGCGGCTTCTTTTTCCTACGCTGTCCCGCAGCGATTTATTCAGATGATTTCTACCCATTCTTTCGTCTGTACGTTGTATTTGGCGAGAATGTAGCAGAGAATCTTCTTGCATACCGGACGTGTGTATTTTACATACCCTATGTAAGATGACTCACGCGCAACAACGCACCACTTCTTATTTCATTTATTGTATGGTTTATGAACAATATATTATGCCATTTCAATAAAGCGCAATCAAATATTTATGTTTGCTAGACTTTTAATTAAAATTGAACATAAATAATCGTAAAAAACGTTATTGTAGTTATTCAAAATAATTGCGCTCTATGACATCAGCAAACAACTTTTTGGAGTAATTGTACAAAAGTCCGATTTCAACGTCATTTTTTCCACAAATTGATAAATTTAAATAGGCAAGTCAAAAACCGCCTCGTTACCGGGTTACGCACGTGCCCTCGGGTCGGATTTTTCTATCCGTACCGGAAACACATGATAGATACTTATAGTCTCGATTACTCTCCAAAGTATATCGTTGATACTGCCAATCATTGCCGCATTGTTTGAATAAAATTTCGGATGAACATTTTCATACTGGTGAGGGGAGGTTTTTTTTATATAACCAATAAAACTCCGTTTGGATATGATACTCAAATGTTGTGTATTTAATTGCCTTTGCTACCTCTACGTCGACTGGTTATAGCTGTTTTATTGGGCTGATGGAAGCAAGTTTACTAGTATGCGTGTATGATGCTTCGGAATTGATGTTTCATACAGACATACATCCATGCTTAATTGAAATGAAAACGTGAAAACATTTTTTTGCGTTTCTAATGAATATATAATAGTTCGCTGCAAAATTGGTAAAATTGTTATTGTTCATATCTTATTGAAGACAGGCATAAAAACCAACACTCAAAGAAAAATCCTGCGATAAGCGACATGCATTTTATCGGTACGTGATACCTCCGTTTCACCAACTGCCGGCACATCGTCTATTGGCATGGCAACATCAGTCTAACTTTCTACATCATTCTTGCTTTGACGTAATCCCTGTACTAAATTTTCTAAGCGATGCAACAGGAATACTAAAAAAACCCTTTCAACGGTTGCATTTATAGCAAGCGCGCGAATTAAACAGACAGATCGTGCTATTTTGATATTGGGAAAGTTGCAGATTGTCTAGAAAGACAAATGCAAAAAGTTAAATGAGCTTGAGACTTGCGGATTTAGTCTTGTATTTTTCAATCGGTTTGTTACACAATATACATGTTTAAATACTAGTTATTGTTTTATTAATGTAGTTTGTACTTAGCAATCATTTAGATAAGGGTCTGCATTGCTCACCGAATAACTAACAAAGAGAAGTTTAACTAAATAATTGACAGTATTATTAATCAAGTCAAGTCATGGCCTTGACCCTTGATACATGTATGTTGTATGTAGCATTATACAGTGGCCTTCACCCAAATTTGTTCCAAATTATGTCCCTTAATGAGCTATACTGATAACTTATCAACATCGTTCTCTTTTTATAGATACAGCAGTGAAATTTGGACCAGGAGTGCATTTTTGAAAACAAATATCAATGTTGTTCTCGGATGAGCGATACTGTAACCTTATGAACTACGATTTTATTGTTTAAGATGCAGCAAGGAAGGACCATGTGTACAGTTTTGAAAACAAATGTTAATGTTGTGCTCTGATGACCGTAACAAATCCAATATTTGACAATACTCGACTATAGTTTGATCCCTAGTTGCATCTCCATACACGAATAAACTTATTTATTATCATACAAAAACAAATGTTAAAAACTTTCACTCAGTTTAGCGATTTAGAGCCATCATGACCCTCTTGTTAATCAAGTTACATATGCTTAGTGGAGTTAAAAAGTTTAAGCATTCCCCTCGAAAAACATAATGCAAAATGGATTGTTTGGGTTTCTATTTGTTAAACTGTTTAGTGTTGGTTATATAACTTAATATTTTACTGTACTTGTATTTACGAAATACTTGAAGAAAATAGCAAATATTCGAAAATAGTTTTCGTAGAAGTTCATAATCCAGTGTGGACATAACACACAGTTTATGAAGTCACATTTGGTTGTTGGTTGTTCCTTTTTGAACTAGAATCTTATTATTTGATGTTCAGATGTTTGTTATTGGGATCACACTGTTACGGTAAGATTCCAATTGAAATTTGCATTTTAAAACCATAACTATGCATCGTATACCGTATTGTCCAGTGCTATTGTTATTGCAGAGAAACTTGTCTCCAAGTAACGCTCACTATTTTTCGAATGGATTAGGTATCAATGGCACACCATTATTATAAGTATAAATATTCTAAATCCAGAATAAAGTAACTAACAATCAATGCGTGAAAGATGGTGGAGCAAAGAGTGCGAATCACAGTTGCCACAATTGCGGTTGGGTGTATTTTAAAGGTGGCGGTCTGTCTACAATCAGATACCCCAGCTAGTCTATTACAGTCTATTCCATGTCAGGTACCTCAGCTATTCTATTACAATCTGCTCTACCATAAGGTAACTCGGCTTATCTATAGCAGTCTGATCCACAATCAGGTACCTCAGCTATTCGATAACAGTCTGCTCCACCATCAGGTACCTCAGCTATTCGATTACAGTCTGATCCACAATCAGGTACCTCAGCTATACGATTACAGTCTGCTCCATCATCATGTACCTCAGCTATTCGATTACATCCTGCTTCACCATCAGGTACATCAGCTAATCCATTACATTCTGCTCCACCATCAGGTACTTCAGCTATTTGATTACAGTCTGCTTCACCATCAGATACATCAGCTAATCTATTACATTCTGATCCATCATAATGTCCATCAGCTAATCTATTACATTCTGCTCCACCATCAGGTACATCAGCTAATCTATTACGTTCTGCTTCACCATCAGGTACATCAGCTAATCTATTACAGTCTGCTTCACCATCAGGTACATCAGCTAATCTATTACGTTCTGCTGTACCATCAGGTACATCAGCTAATCTATTACAGTCTGCTTCACCATCAGGTACATCAGCTTATCTATTACGTTCTGCTCCACCATCAGGTACATCAGCTAATCTATAACATTCTGCTCCATCATCAGGTACATCAGCTAATCTATTACAGTCTGCTTCACCATCAGGTACATCAGCTAATCTATAACATTCTGCTCCATCATCAGGTACATCAGCTAATCTATTACATTCTGCTCCACCACCAGGTACTTCAGCTATTCGATTACAGTCTGCTTCACCATCAGGTACATCTGCTAATCTATTACAGTCTGCTTCACCACCAGGTACATCAGCTAATCTATAACATTCTGCTCCATCATCAGGTACATCAGCTAATCTATTACATTCTGCTCCACCACCAGGTACTTCAGCTATTCGATTACAGTCTGCTTCACCATCAGGTACATCAGCTAATCTAATACATTCTGCTCCATCATCATGTACCTCAGCTATTCGATTACAGTCTGCTTCACCATCAGGTACATCAACTAATCTATTACATTCTGCTCCACCATCAGGTACTTCAGCTATTAAAGCACATTCTGTTCTATCATCATGTACCTCAGCTTTTCAATTACTGTCTGCTCCACCATCAAGTACCTCAGCTATTTGACTACAGTCTGCTTCACCATCAGGTACCTAAGCTATTCGATAACAGTCTGCTTCTGCATCAGGTACATCAGCTATTCGATAACAGTCTGCTCCACCATCTGGTAGCTCAGCTATTTGATCATAGTCTACTCGTCTATAAGGTAACTCAGCTATTTCATAACAGACTGCTCCACAATCAGGTACGTCAGCTATTCTATAACAGTCTGCTCCACCATCAGGTACCCCAGCTATTCGATAACAGCCTGCTTCTACATCAGGTAACTCAGCTATTCGATAACAGTCTGCTTCACAATCAGGTACCTAAGCTATTCGATAACAGTCTATTAAACCATGAGGTACCTCAGCTTATCGATTACAGTCTGCTCCACCATCAGATACGTCCGCTTTTCTATTACAGTCTGCTTCACCATCAGATACCTCTGCAATATTATAACCAGCTACTTCAGAATCATGTACTTAAGCTATTCTATTATATTCTGCTCCACCATCAGATATTTCAGCTATTCACGTAAATTCTGCTCTACCATCAGGTCCCCCAGTTATTCGATTACAGTCTGCTCCACCATCAAGTACCTCAGCTTTTCAATTACAGTCTGCACCACCATCAGGTACCTCAGCTATTCTATAACATTCTGCCCCTTCCCCATCAAGTATCTCAGCTATTTGATTACAGTCTGCTCCACCATCAGGTACATCAGCTAATCTACTACATTCTGCTCCACCATCAGATACTTCACCTATCCAAGCACATTCTGTTCTATCATCAGGTACCTCGGCTATTCCATTAAAGTCTGCTCCACCATCAAGTACCTAAGCTATTCGATTACAGTCTACTCCAAAATCAGGTACCTCAGCTATTCTAGGAGAGTCTGCTCCACCATCAGGTACCTCAGCTATTCAATAACAGTCTGCTCCTGCATCAGGTACCTCAGCTATTCGATAACAGTCTGCTCCACCATCTGGTATCTCAGCTTTTCTAAACTAGTTTGATCCACCATCAGATGCCTTAGCTATTTTTTATAGTCTGTTCCACAATCAGGTACCTCAGCTATTTAATTACAGTCTGCTCCACCATCGGGTACTTCAGATATTCTATTGCATTCTGTTTCCCCACCAGGTACATAAGATATTCTATTTTAGTCTGCTCAGCTATCATGTACTTCATCTATTCTTTGACAGTCTGCTCCACCGTCAGGTTCCTCAGCTATTCTATAATAGTCTGATCCACTATCGGGTACCTCAGCTTGTCTTTTGCAGTCTGCTCAACCGTCAGGTACCTCAGCTATTTTATAGCAGTCTGATCAACCATTAGGTTCCTTAGCTATTCTATTCCATTCTGCTTCACCTTGAGGTACCTCAGCTATTCAATTAAAGTCTGCTTCAACGTCAGGTTCCTCATCTGTTCTATAACATTCTGCTCCACCATCAGGTACCTCAGCTATTCTATTACATTCTGTTTCACTCTCATGTACCTCAGCTATTTTATTACAGTCTGCTCCATCGTTAAGTACCTCAGCTATTCGATAACAGTCTGATCCACCATCAGGTACCTCCGCTATTTTATAACAGTCTGATCCACCATCAGATACCTTAATTTTCATTTTATAGTTTGCTCTACCAGCAGATACCTCAGCTATTCTATAACAGCCTGATCAACCATCAGGTACGTTAGCCTTAATTACACAGGTTGCTCCGCCATCAAGTAACTCAGCTATTCTTTTAAAGTCTGCTCCACCATCATGCACCTCAGCTTCACTCTTGCTGTCTGCTCCACTGTCAGGTACCTCAGCTATTCTTTAACAGTCAGATCCACCATCAGGTATCTTTAGTTTCTTTACAGTCTGATCAACCATCAGATACTTCAGCTATTCGATAAAAGTTTAATAAATTATCAGGTACCTCAGTTATTCTATAACAGTCTGCTCCACCATCAGGTACCTCTGCTGTTCTATAACAGTCTGCTAAACCATGATGTACCTTAGCTATTCTAGTACAGTCTGCTCCACGATCAGGTACCTCAGCTATTCAATGAATGTCAGCCCCAGCATAAGGTACCTCAGCTATTATTTTGCTGTCTTATCCACTATCAGGTACCTCAGCTACTCTTTTGCTGTCTGCTCCACAATCAGGTACCTCAGCTATTCTATACCAGTCAGATCTACCATCAGATACCTAATTTTTTACAGTCTGCTCCACCATCAGGTATTTCAGCTATTCTTTAACAGTCTTATTGACCATCCGGTACTTCAGCTATTCTATTTCAGTCTGCTTCACCATCAAGAACCGCAGCTATTATTTTACAGTCATCTTCACCATCAGGTACTTCAGCTATACTATAACAATCTACTTCACCAATAGTTACCTCAGCTGTTCTATTACATCCGCTCCACCATCAAGTACCTCAGCTATTATTTTACAGTCTGCTTCACCATCAGGTTCCACAGCTATTCTTTTACAGTCTGCTTCACCATCAGGTACCTCTTCTATTATATAGGAGTCTGATTCACCATCAGGGACCTTAGCTATTATTTTACAATGAAATCTACCATAAGGTACCTCAGCTATTCTATTACTTTCTGCTCCACCATCAAGTACCTCAGCTACTATTTTTCTGTCTGCTTGACCATCAGGTACCATAACTATTCTATAACAGTCAGATCTACCATCAGATACATTTTTTTACAGTCTGATCTACCATCAGGTATTTCAGATATTCTATTACAGTCTAATTGACCATCAGGTACCTCAGCTATTCTTTTACAGTCTGCTCCACCATCAAGTACATCAGCTATTCTATAATAGTGTGCTCAACCATTAAGTACCTCAGCTATTCTATTACAGTCTAATCCATCATCAGGTACCTCAGCTACTCTTTTGCTGTTTGCTCCACCATCAGGTACCTCAGCTTTGCTATATCAGTCAGATCTACCATCAGATAACTTATTTTGTTTTACGTTCTGCTCCACCACCAGGTACTTCAGCTATTCTTTAACAGTCTAATTGACCACCAGGTACTTCAGCTATTCTATTACAGTCTGCTTCAACATCAAGAACCTTAGCTATTTCTTTAAAGTCTGCTCCACCACCAGGTACTTCAGCTATACTATAACAGTCTACTTCACCATCAAGTACCTCCGCTGTTCTATTACATCAGCTTCACCAGCACCTCAACTATTCTTTAACAGTCTGCTTCACCATCAGGTTCCACAGCTATTCTATTACTGTCTGCTCCACTATCAGGTACCTCAGTGTTTCTTTATGAGTCTGATCATCCATCAGGTACCTTAGGTATTATTTTACAGTCTGCTCCACCATCAGTTATCTCAGTTATTGTGTAATTGTTTGCTTCACCAACAGGTAAATCAGCTATTTTATTACAGTGTCCTTTACATTCAGTTACCATAGCTGTTTTGTTACAGTGTACCCCACCATTAGATACCTCAGCTATTACATTACATACTGCTCCACAATCAGATGCCTCAGCTATTACGAGGGTTGTCCGGAAAGTTTTGAGACTGCATTCATAAAAAACTTACCACTCATAGGATGCAATTAAATTTTTATCAGCTGTCAATCGTATCTCATATAAACAAATCCTGAAAGTTTCAACAATATACTACGAAGTGAACGTATACAACAAACATTACAAAAAGTACAGGTTACAAGCCACGGAGCACTTCGTTGTCCCATTGCGTCACGTCATTTACAGTTTTTCAAAATACGCTCGTACACACTTACGGTGAAAATCAACTCATTGCTTGAATATCTGTCAGTACCACCCTTTTATGATATTATGAACTACTGTTCTTTTTAGCTGAACGGATTCGTCAATTTCCCTCTCTGTCCTCGGCCAGTCTTCTTGTAACATGTCCTGCACTGAATTTACGTCAATTTTGCTCACGACTGACGGTCTGCCGCTCCGCTTCTAATCGCACACATTTCCATGCTCGTCACTGAAACGTCCATACCAGCGAAATACCAAAGCCCTTGAACATGCTGGCTTTGATTTATCCCGTGTTAGAAACGTATAGGTATTTGTAGGAGTTATTTCGCTGCGAACACAGTGTTTGATCATAGCGCGCTGCTCCGTGCGTGACGTTAACGTTGGGTTTTTTTCGACATCTTCGAAATACCTCTCTACTTCGCTGATCGTTACAACCATGTCTACTGTTAGATTGCGTCAATAATTTGCTTAGTGATGCAGCTGACGTCATACTGTCGTCATATGTTTTAACGTGATGTTTTGGCGTCTATTATTCAGACAGAGTAGTATATATGAATTGTGAACAATTTTCAGAAAACGTCAATTTCAAAGTGCTCCGTGAAGCGCTAGATGGGTTGTCTTGACAACATTTTTCTTCCTTAATTTGAGATTATTAATTTTTATTTTTCAAAAGGAAACTCGTGAATAGTCTATATACACAGCTGTTTATTGTTTGTTGATTTATATTAAAAACATTTTGAAATATAGACACAGTCTCAAAACTTTCCGGACAACCCTCGTATATTACAGTCTGCTCCTTTTGCTGTCTGCTCCACCATAAGGTACCTCTGCTTTAATATAACAGTCATATCTACCATCAGGTTCCTCAGCTATTCTATTATTGTCTGCTCCACGATCAGGTACCTCAGCTACTATTTTGCTGTCTGCTCGGCCATTAGGTACCTCAGCTATTCTATTACAGTCAGATTTACCATCTTATTTTTTTTAAAGCCTGATCCTATATCATTCTCCTACGCTATTTTATTACAGTCTGTTTCACCATCAGGTATCTCAGCTATTCTATAACAGTCAGATCAACCATCGAGTACCTCAGCTATTATTTTACAGTCTGCTCCACCATCAGGTACTTCAGCTATTCTATAACAGTCTACTTCACCACAAGAAACCTCAGCTATTATGTTAGTACACTCTACACCACCATCAAGTACTTCAGCTATTCTTTTACAGTCTGCAGCACCATCAGGTTCCTCACTTATTCTATTACAGTCTGCTCCACCATCAGTTACCTCAGCTATTCTATAGGAATTTGATCCACCATTAGGTACCTTAGCTATTATTTTACATTCTGATCCACCATCAGGTACCTCAGCTATTCTGTAACAGTATGCCTCAACAACAGTTACATCAGCTATTTTATTACAGTCTGCTTCTCCATCAGTTACCTCAGCTATTTTATTACAGTCTGCTCCACCATCGGATACCTCAGCTATGACGTTTCAGTCTGTTTTACCATCAGGTACCTCAGCTATTCTATTACAGACTGCTTCACCACCAGGTTCCTCAGCTATTCTATTACAGTCTGCTCCACCATCAGGTTCCTCAGCTTTTCTATAGAAGTCTAATCCACCATCAGGTACCTTAGCTATTCAATTACAGTCTGTTCCACCATCAGGTACCTCAGCTATTCTTTCGGAGTCAATCCACCATCAGGTACCTTAGCTATTCTATTACAGTCTGCTCCACCATCAGTTACCTCTGCTATTCTTTCGGAGTCTAACCCACCATCAGGTACCTAAGCTATTCTGTAACAGTATGCTTCACAAACAGGTACACCAGCTATTTTATTATAGTCTGCTTCACTATCAGGTACCTCAGCTTTTCTATAGGAGTCTTATCCACCATCAGATATCTCAACTATTCAATTACTGTCTGCTTCACCATCAGCTACCTCAGCTATTCCATTACATTTTGTTTCACCATCAGGTTCCTCAGCTATACTTTTACAGTCTACTCCATCATCAGTTACCTCTGCTATTCTTTCGGAGTCTTATCAACCATCAGGTACCTTAGCTATTATTTTACAGTCTGCTCCACCATCAGGTACCTCAGCTATTCTGTAATAGTATGCTTCACCAACAGGTACATCAGCTATTTTATTATAGTCTGCTTCACTATCATGTACCTCAGCTTTTCTATAGGAGTCTTATCCACCATCAGATATCTCAACTATTCCATTACTGTCTGCTTCACCATCAGCTACCTCAGCTATTCCATTACAGTCTGCTTCATTATCAGATACCTCAGATATTCTATTACAGTCTGCTGCACCATCAGATACCTCAGCAATTCCATTACAATCTACTTCACCATCAGATACCTCAGCTATTACATTACAGTCTGCTTCATTATCAGATACCTCAGCTATTCTATTACAGTCTGATGCACCAAAAGATACCTCAGCAATTCCATTACAGTCTGCTTCACCATCAGATACCTCAGCTATTCCATTATAATCTGCTTCACAAGGAGGTACCTAAGCTATTATATTGCAGTCTGCTTCACCAGCATTAACCTCAGCTATTATATTACAGTCTGCTTCAACATCAGGTACCTCAGCTATTCTTTTACAGTCTGCTCCGTAATCTGTTACCTCAGCTTTTCTGCAACAGTTTTTTTCAACATCAAGTACCTCAGCTATTTGATTACAGTCTGCTCTACCATCAGGTACCACAGCTATTGTATCATAGTCTGCTTCACCATCAAGTACCTCAGCTATTCTTTCACAGTCTGCTCCACCAGCGGATATCTCAGCTATTCTATTACATAATATGCTCTTCTTTATTATCGATTTCCTCCACCGTAACATTTATCCAATGCCGTGCTTAAAGGTACTCGGAGTAAGCGAACACTAGACACACATCGATAAAAACACACATTAAACACATATAACAATATAGTTATTACTAGTGCCTGTGCTATCTCCTTCAAGGTACTATTTTTCATACAGAAGAAGCCATCTGTCGCCTAAACATACTTAAAACTAAGCCGTAATAAAGTTTATTATCTCACCTCCTACATAAATGACGCTATCCGATTGGTCTTAATTGATCACGCGGAGGGAGTGTATAATCCATACACCCCTTATATTTTGAATTATAAAATGTAATTATTTTTGTAAACTTAGTATCTGTATTACTAATAAAAAAACTCGATGAGATATAATCGTTTTACAGATAGAATCACGGTGTATTGGATATACACCATCAGTGCTATCATACCACGTGTGAGCTCAGCTCGTACATGCTATGAAAATACTGAAGTGTATATCCAATACACCCCAAGCTACTTACAGTGTAACTAATAATACATGGCTGTATCCAATGGACAAATACTAGTGTTTTTTCTGTAATTTATATAAACATTGAAAAGTGTTAAATGTTCCTTTAATGTAGCCTTGAAAGCCATGAAATAGCATTTCACACACACACACACGCACGCACGCACGCACACACGCATGCATACGTGTATTGCATGCGCTTTGAGGACCTTGACATATATCGACGCTCGGAGGACCCATTGTTTATATGGACGCTACATCGTCGTCTTTTTCAGTATATATTGTTCATGAACGGCAATTTCCAATGTTGAAAATTATATATTGTTTCTATTTTTGGTTTCTATGAAATTGCCATTTATTTATTTGTCAATGTTTTCGAAGGCAATGAGGACCCCCATAACCTATCGGCATTACGAGGACAGTGCTAAATATTACAATGCTTGCCAACTTTGAGAGGCCTTTAAACAAAACATTTAATATGCTTCAGTTGAATATCTGAGTTCTCAAACACTATAACAAAGAACATGTTTATGTGTGTGTTTTTAAAGAAAGAAACAGAGCCGAGACAGCGGCCGCCATACAATCTTCTTTGACAAATATCAAATATGCATACTACTCAGAAGTTCTAAACCGCCATGGGCCAGCAAACCTATTGTTTAATTCCAACCATATTTTCTTACCAATTTATTTTCATTGCATTTTTTAATCATATATCTTAAAGATATTTCAGTGGCTCTTCTTTTCTATATATGTATCTGTAAGGTAGCATTTTTTCTGTAAATGGCATGTTGTTTCTTTACATGGGATAGAAAATCAGAAAAGTTATATTTTGTCTTTTTATAACAGTGAAACTTAAGCTGAGTGAATCACTCATGGAGTCATTAAGTTACAAGCAGTTTCGCTTGGTATTCTTCGATTTTATTGATTTTAACATAAAACATACACATATCGTAGATATAGCGTATTTTAAGAGACTCAAATGTTTATGTCCTCCAACAAGGAAAGGTCATTGTCAACATTAGTAGAAATATTTGACCTTCGTTTTCAGGGACCATGGTAATTTTTTTCTATTTGTGGGGACTTTCTTATATGGGGAATTATCCTGATGACAGAAATTGCTTAATCATGATAACCTAGAAAATGTGTCCATATGACACAGATGCCCTAAACCTCTACTTCTGCTTTTTCACAGTAATGCCATATTTTCACAAAATAGAGGTCCAAAACTCCGTGAATAATAATTTCGGACGGATGAAAATACCCAGGTGTACAAGTTCACACCTTGAATATTATATCCATACGGTTTCAAATCTGTAGAAAAAAACACGCTTTTTTTGAGTTACGCGAGACACAAACTGTTCGGGACGTACATACATTGTGCCACACACTGAACACACTGCAACAACAAACAATCAATCTGAGGACTTAACATTTTGAGGACTTGCACAAATATTGTCAACTATTTGCACAAGTTCATTTAATATCTGCAAATTATGTGATGCAGTCTGACAGCAGAACAAACAAGAAATTGTGAAACAGAAATGCCCCCACAGGTTATTGTCACAAAAACTAGAACATGTGTCCATAGGACACAGATGCCCCCACTAGCGCTTTGTCAAAAATGCAGATTTTTCACTAAATCAAGGCCCATAACTCCGTAAAAATAAAATTTAGCTGACTAAAAATACTCAGGTGCACAAATTCACACCCTGAATAATACATCCATGCAGTTTCAAGTCACTACTACAAACGCTTTAAGAGTTTTGGACGACACAAACTAAAAATGCCGTTTTTTCACTAAATCAAGGCCCATAACTCTGAAAATATAAATTTTGGAGGGATGAAAATACAGGTGCACAAGTTCATACCCTGAATAATACATACATGAAGTTTCAAGTCTGTACTACAAATGCTTTTAGAGTTATGGATGACACAAACTTAAAATGCCGCTTTTTCACAAAATCAAGGCCCATAACTCCGTAAATATAAATTTTGGCCGGATGAAAATACCCAGGTGCGCTAGTTCACACCCCGAGTAATACATCCATGAAGTTTCAAGTCTGTACATCAAACGCTTTTAGAGTTATGGACGACACAAACTTTTCTGGACGGACAGACGGAATGACGGACGGACATACCAAAATTTGTGTGTTTATGGGCTTTTTGTTCTTTAAAAGATCAAAGGAAAAGCCCGTAATAAACAAAGATATTATGGGCTTACGGAATGAACCTATTGTATTCTTTTGTCTTAGGCTCCTCCCCTAAGCTCATAAACCCACATTTGTTGGCTCGGACGGACGGAATGACCGACGGACAGACGGACAAAGGCAAAAAAGAGGTGGGGGCATAAACAATGACCTTTGACTTTAATTTGACCTTTGACCTTGAATGGTGACCTTGACCTTGACATGCAACCACTCAAATGTTTGGTTTCAGACGACGTACATGCATGCCAAGTTTCAAGTATGCGTATATAATGGTTCAAAAGTTATGGACAATGGTAAAATTGGTAATCGGGGTTTGGCGAAAGACTATTGTAACTCCTTCACAATTGTGAAGGAGTAACAATATTCTTGCGCCAAACCCTCGAACTATATATTTGACCGCTGACTTTGAACGATGACCTTGTACGTGTAATATTTGCCCTCAAAATGTGTGGCTTTATGAAATACATATGCATGCCAAATGTGAAGTCTCTATCTGTATTATTTCAAAAGTTATGGCCAATATTAAAGTTGAACACACACAAACAAACAAACCAACAAACAGACAGGGCAAAAAAAATATGCCCCACATCTATAGATGCTGGGGGCATAGAAATATCCCAATTCAATTTAATTCCCTTGAATTCAAAAGGTAAACACTTACTAAATACAATCCCATAGCCCCCCCCCCCCCCCTCCCCCTTCTCAATAACGGGTATCTCAATGTGTATGGCACTCTTTTGCCAATATGCCTATATAGTGTTGGTTTAGTGATTGATTTATTGGCTTATTAACAGGTACTTAATGGTTTCTTGAAAACGTTAATTACCCCCACCCTCCCCACAAACACACATCATTTTTAAAACCTTTTTATTGCTGATACTTGTACTTTTATAGTTGTAATGTCGGTGTAGATAAAGCATGTGTTGCTTTACCTTCTTTTGCATTGCATTCGGCCATTTAAGTGTTTTCTTTTGTTTGCTTCCCATTACACAGGTTGGCTTTTTGGATGTGGATATGGGGTGTATTTAACTTGGCTTGCGTTTTCTATTTTCTACTTTTGGTATTCTCAGGATGGTAAAGGAGAAATGATCCAAAATAGTTTTTTTTCTTTAACTGAAGTCATAGGTTAAGGTCACAGAGTAACACAAATAGGAAATGGCACACTTCCTACCCATGATGTATTGACACAACCAAGTAACCAGCTAACAGCAAAGCGGTTTAGATATTGTCTGGACAAAATATGTCAGGCCGACAGAAGCATGGAAAGGCGTAAGGACCGATGGACAGAGTGCAAATCTCTAGGCCCCACACCCCATCAGTGGGGCCTAATAACTCTACTAGTTCTTACCACTTTGATGTATGTCGGGGTGGGGTTGTAGAACTACCAACGACTGGTACCCTAGCTGACCATCATCACATTCATCACCACTGGACGACCTCACCATTTCATCATTTGGCCCTGTTTTATAAACATAATATAATGACATTAACAAGAAAGCTGTGTTTGTGAAACAGCAATGCCACCACAGTTTGTTGTCACAAAAGAAATGACCTTTAACCTCAAATGGTGACCTTGACCTATATATTCTGACTATATATGTCTGACTTTGAACAATGATCGTGACCTGTCTGCATTCAAAATGTGCGGCTTCATGAAATACATATGCATGCCAAATATGAAGTCTCTACCTGTATTTCAAAAGTTATGGCCAATGTTAAAGTTGGTCCCAAAGAAACCAACCAACCAACAAACAAATAGACAATATGTCTCTAGATCTAGGGATATAAAAAACACACTTTGTAAGATCAGTACACAATCTGTATGAGAACCTAACATCCTGAGAACTTGCAAAAATTATAAAATATTATATTGTTACAGTTCATCTTTTATCTGAAGATTATGTGAAACAATTTGACAAAATAACATAAGTCATTCCAACTTCAATGGGGGCAGCACAATATGACATTTATAATACACACTGTAAGGTCACACAATCTGTGTGAGGACCTAACATTCAGAGGACTTAAACAAAATATTGTCAACTATTACATAACTAACCAGTTCCTTAAATATCTGCAAATTATGTGATAAAGTCTGAATTATGAACTAAGGCTTTCCGATTTCAACATAGTTGCTAGAGACTAATACTGTAAATAATTTTTTACTAACGAAGAGACATTATCTTAACTAGATCTTACAATTGAGCTGTGTGTTGATATGGTACCATTGCTGGCAATGTTTAATGGGCGACCTCAACTGCAGCTTATCATTCTGCCCTGTTTTAAAAACAAAACAACATAAGACCTTTAAAATTCACTCTCTGTAATATACACTATTTGAGAGGACCTTAGTCCAGAGGACACACAAAATAGTGTCAGCTGTAGTATAGTGCACTATACGATGCAATACATTATACCATACAATCTCATTCGATGTTGGTGCCAAATTTAAAAGCAAGGTAAATAATAAGCTGCTGTAAAATTTGTTTTTAATACTATGGTTTGTTAAAACTCATTTGCAGGGTAACAATATACAATTATTGATTTTTAGTGAGGTCGATATGAGGATTTATCGACTTGGAAAAAGTGATATTGACCGAGGGCGCAGCCCGAGGTCGATATCACTTTTTTCAGGTTGATAAATCGTCATATCGACTGAATCTGAAAGGCAACAATTGTTTAATAATTAAATAAAGCCTACATGTACGCTTTCAATAACTTTGACTTAATGTTATCGTTTCGCACCAGAGCCTATATTCACAAAGCCTTTAAGTATTTCCCTAAGGAGTTTCACCTAAGTGAGATTTTCCCTTAAGTAGCGAAACTCCCTAAGGCGTATTCACAAAGCTCCTTAGGAATTCCTTAGAAAATTTGCTCCTACAGGAAATCGGACTTCTAAGTATGTCGGAAATAATACCAGACCTTGTGTGCAACATGGCTGCGCAGGACGTCGTGTGTGACGTTGCTGCGCAGGACATTGTACATGACGTCAGTAGGAAAGCGTTAAGCGTGAGTTAAATGGATGCGATTGTGTCAGAAACTTATGGAATTATTCGGATCCGGTCAGTTCATATTTAGGCCACGACTACGAGTCATATTTTTTTAGGCCACACCTATGAGTCAATATAGTAAAATTACTGAAACTCACGTGACCTCATTTAAACCAATCAAGATCTAGATGGGGGGGGGGGCATATTGTTTTTGCCCCGTCTGTTTGTGTTTGTTGGTTTGTGTGCAACTTTAAAATTGGCCATAACTTTTGAAATAATACAGGTAGAGACTTCATATTTGGTATGCATGTGTATTTCATGAAGCTGCACATTTAAAATGCAAACATGTCAAGGTCAAGGTCATTGTTCAAGGTCATACGCCAAATATATAGGTCAAATAACCAATTTTAACATTTTACATAGCTTTTTAACATACTAGATACTTGGCATGCATGTACGTATCCTGGAACCAAACATTTTGAGGGGTCTCATGTCAAGGTCAAGGTCACCATTCAAGATCACAGGTCAATTCAAGGTCAAATGTCAATTTTTGTGACAGTAACCTTTGGGGGCATTGCTGTTTCACAAACACAGCTTTCTTGTCAAAATTAAAGCAAGATCCAATTGAATGGTCAGAAAATGTTGACATGCTTATGTTCCTCCACGACAATCAAAAGACTGAATGACCCGATTCTCATATACTTAATATTTTGAATCTGGAGTAAACTAGGGTTCCAAAGGCAGATTTAGAGGGGTAGGAAGCAGCGTACGCCTACACTAAAATTTGCCAAGGTGCATTTTTTCAAAGAGGAAAATCGCCTAAAAAAGACCAAACTTTGATAAAATGAGATCGAAAAGAACCATATTGAGTGAAATAAGTCATGTTATTGTAGTACCGTATTTCTCCTAATAGTAGCGCCCGGGCGCCGTGCAAACCGATCAGGGGGCGCTCTTATTTCAGACCTTATTTTTCATTATCTAGAAATTTCACGGTCACTAAGTGCTATGAAACTCTATACACAAATACCGATCGGTAATTGCAGCTTCTCTGATAGTACGACGTTATCTTTCGATTATTTGAAATTGTAGACACCAAGTTTTATCTACAAGAGATCCAAAATGCCTGCCAAACGATTTTTTCCGCAAATTTTAACTTGTAATATCATCGGAGAGGAAAGCAGAAGTTGACAATATTGGAGTCAATGGCTAGCACTCGGGAGTGGATCGGATTTTCTCTGAGTACCCTAAGATCTACTTTAACCAAATATGAAATTCATTTTTTATAACAGAATGTTTGACGGATATATTTTAAACTGGGAATTTAATTAAAATAATCAAGTATTATCATTGTTTACGAATGGAAACAATCCAGCTGTATCCGGGGGAAAAGAGACCGGTCCCGAATGGTAGTGCAGTAATGTTTACGTTTTACGATGAAACGAAACACTTAAGAGTTTCTAATAGAATTTGTGTATGGAAACGGCGGAAAATCTCGTTTTTTACAAATGATGTATTCATGTTTAGTTTACTTTCAGCCTAATTAGCAATAGAAACCTTTTTTTTTCGATCGCAATACAAGATTCACCAGTGCATTGATATCTTTTAGTCAGTGGGTGGGGTTGACATTTGGATTCAAAACATGGGGGGGGGCGCTACTATTAGGGAGGGTGCTTCTATTAGGGGAAATACGGTATTTATCTACTTTTCCTTTATCACAAACACTGTCGTTTATACCCATTGACAGACCCCTGCTTTGTAAAACCTGGTGTGCATTTTCACTAAACTCGTCACAGTTTACATGTATTTTTAGATGTTAAACACATTAATTTGTCTATTAAGACTTTAAGAGTCTAAGATACCCTTGGGGAAGACCCAAAGTTTCTTGCATATAATCATGGTCGCTTTATTGTTCATTTGTAGGGGGTTACATTGCCAAACAGTTGCCCCCCCCCCCCAACCATCGGAAAACCCTGGATCCGCCCCTGGGTTCCCTTAAAGTATTTCCATAAAACAGAATTCCAATAGAAAACTAGAAAATGTGTCCATAGAACACAGATGTCCCCACTTCCACTTTGTCAGAACAAGTTATACATAATACATAAGTCCCTACCGGATGAGAAAAGCACAAATTCAAAAATTTGAAATACACACTTTGAAAGATCACAAAATCAGTTTGGGGACCTTACATTCAGAGGACTTGCACTTTGGAAGATGAACAATCAGTTTGAGGACCTTACGTTCAGACGACTTGCACAAACTAGCGTAAAAAGCACCCTTTAATTAAATATCTCTAGATTTAATTATACAAACTGAATGATAAACAACGGCATTCAAATATCAATTGAGTTGCTAAATATTAATAAGAAACAAGCCACAACCTACTCAGCCTGAGCTGTCTGTCAGTATTGGATGTTACAGCATTTGGCGACTGGTACCCTTGCTGGGAATCATCACTTGGAGACCTCTCCTGCATCTCATCATTCTGACCTGTTCAAAAAACAGCATAAAATGACTTCTAACCTATTCCCTAATATGGGGTTTCTGCAGCAAACAACATTTAGAAAGATGTGGATAAAAGATCAAACTGTTTACAGAAATGAAAATTTCATGTTAAGAAAGCATTAAAAAATTGTGGCAAAGTGAGAAATTGCTACTGCTACTCCCCCTTTGACAAAATATTTTCAACTGTTGTCTGCTGCAGGAGACCTAAAAACATGTTAGCAGGGCCTCTGTGGTAGCAAGGTTAGAGTCGCTGACTCATAATCTCTAGCCCCTCACTGCTGTGGGTGTGAATCCCAAAAGGAGTGAATATCCTTATGTGAGGAAGCCACCGGCTGGCTTGCGGTAGGTCAGTGGTTCTACCAAGTTGTCTGTCTGTGTAACTCAGGTGGGTTTCTTGGATCTTCCTCCACTTGTTATAAGCCGGGCGTCGCAAAATGACAGAAATACTGTCGAAGTGATGTGAAAAACCCGACAAAACAAGCAAAGACATGTTAGTATCTAGTATTGGAATACAATATACTCTTCGAAAAATATCACAATCTTTGTGAGGACCTTACATTCAGAGGACTTGCACAAAATATAGCCAATTATCGTTAAAAGGCAACAGTTCATTAAATACCTGCAGATTATGTGCTACAGTCTAAAAGATAAACAAAGGCATTCCGATTTCAACTTAATACCTATTGATTAACAAGATAAACACTTCCTAAATAACAGGCCAATTTTATCTCCGCCAGTTCTTACTATTGAGCTGTGTGTCTGTATTGGATGTAATAGCATTTGGCGACTGGTACCCTTGCTGACCATCATCACTGGGGGAGACCTCTCCTGCTGCTCATCATTCTGCCCTGTTGGAAAAAAACAGCATAACAAGTCATTTGAAATACACACTTTGAAAGATCACACAATCAGTTTGAGGACCTTACATTCAGAGGACTTGCACTTTGGAAGATAAACAATCAGTTTGAGGACCTTGAGATCCTGAAGACGACTTGCACAAACTAGCGTAAAAAGCACCCTTTAATTAAATATCTCTAGATTAAATTATACAAACTGAATGATAAACAAAGGCATTCAAATATCAATTGAGTTGCTAAATATTAATAAGAAACAAGCCACAACTTACTCAGCCTGATCTTACCATTGAGCTGTCTGTCAGTATTGGATGTTACAGCATTTGGCGACTGGTACCCTTGCTGGGAATCATCACTTGGAGACCTCTCCTGCAGCTCATTATTCTGACCTGTTCAAAAAACAGCATAACATGATTTCTAACCCATTCCCTAATATGGGGTTTCTGCAGCAAACAACATTTAGAAAGATGTGGATAAAAGATCAAACTGTTTACAGAAATGAAAATTTCATGTTTAGAAAGCATTAAAAAATTGTGGCAAAGTGAGAAATTGCTACTGCTACTCCCCCTTTGACAAAATATTTTCAACTGTTGTCTGCTGCAGGAGACCTAAAAACATGTTAGCAGGGCCTCTGTGGTAGCAAGGTTAGAGTCGCTGACTCATAATCTCTAGCCCCTCACTGCTGTGGGTGTGAATCCCAAAAGGAGTGAATATCCTTATGTGAGGAAGCCACCGGCTGGCTTGCGGTAGGTCAGTGGTTCTACCAAGTTGTCTGTCTGTGTAACTCAGGTGGGTTTCTTGGATCTTCCTCCACTTGTTATAAGCCGGGCGTCGCAAAATGACAGAAATACTGTCGAAGTGATGTGAAAAACCCGACAAAACAAGCAAAGACATGTTAGTATCTAGTATTGGAATACAATATACTCTTCGAAAAATATCACAATCTTTGTGAGGACCTTACATTCAGAGGACTTGCACAAAATATAGCCAATTATCGTTAAAAGGCAACAGTTCATTAAATACCTGCAGATTATGTGCTACAGTCTAAAAGATAAACAAAGGCATTCCGATTTCAACTTAATACCTATTGATTAACAAGATAAACACTTCCTAAATAACAGGCCAATTTTATCTCCGCCAGTTCTTACTATTGAGCTGTGTGTCTGTATTGGATGTAATAGCATTTGGCGACTGGTACCCTTGCTGACCATCATCACTGGGGGAGACCTCTCCTGCTGCTCATCATTCTGCCCTGTTGGAAAAAAACAGCATAACAAGTCATTTGAAATACACACTTTGAAAGATCACACAATCAGTTTGAGGACCTTACATTCAGAGGACTTGCACTTTGGAAGATAAACAATCAGTTTGAGGACCTTGCGATCCTGAAGACGACTTGCACAAACTAGCGTAAAAAGCACCCTTTAATTAAATATCTCTAGATTAAATTATACAAACTGAATGATAAACAAAGGCATTCAAATATCAATTGAGTTGCTAAATATTAATAAGAAACAAGCCACAACTTACTCAGCCTGATCTTACCATTGAGCTGTCTGTCAGTATTGGATGTTACAGCATTTGGCGACTGGTACCCTTGCTGGGAATCATCACTTGGAGACCTCTCCTGCAGCTCATTATTCTGACCTGTTCAAAAAACAGCATAACATGATTTCTAACCCATTCCCTAATATGGGGTTTCTGCAGCAAACAACATTTAGAAAGATGTGGATAAAAGATCAAACTGTTTACAGAAATGAAAATTTCATGTTTAGAAAGCATTAAAAAATTGTGGCAAAGTGAGAAATTGCTACTGCTACTCCCCCTTTGACAAAATATTTTCAACTGTTGTCTGCTGCAGGAGACCTAAAAACATGTTAGCAGGGCCTCTGTGGTAGCAAGGTTAGAGTCGCTGACTCATAATCTCTAGCCCCTCACTGCTGTGGGTGTGAATCCCAAAAGGAGTGAATATCCTTATGTGAGGAAGCCACCGGCTGGCTTGCGGTAGGTCAGTGGTTCTACCAAGTTGTCTGTCTGTGTAACTCAGGTGGGTTTCTTGGATCTTCCTCCACTTGTTATAAGCCGGGCGTCGCAAAATGACAGAAATACTGTCGAAGTGATGTGAAAAACCCGACAAAACAAGCAAAGACATGTTAGTATCTAGTATTGGAATACAATATACTCTTCGAAAAATATCACAATCTTTGTGAGGACCTTACATTCAGAGGACTTGCACAAAATATAGCCAATTATCGTTAAAAGGCAACAGTTCATTAAATACCTGCAGATTATGTGCTACAGTCTAAAAGATAAACAAAGGCATTCCGATTTCAACTTAATACCTATTGATTAACAAGATAAACACTTCCTAAATAACAGGCCAATTTTATCTCCGCCAGTTCTTACTATTGAGCTGTGTGTCTGTATTGGATGTAATAGCATTTGGCGACTGGTACCCTTGCTGACCATCATCACTGGGGGAGACCTCTCCTGCTGCTCATCATTCTGCCCTGTTGGAAAAAAACAGCATAACAAGTCATTTGAAATACACACTTTGAAAGATCACACAATCAGTTTGAGGACCTTACATTCAGAGGACTTGCACTTTGGAAGATAAACAATCAGTTTGAGGACCTTGCGATCCTGAAGACGACTTGCACAAACTAGCGTAAAAAGCACCCTTTAATTAAATATCTCTAGATTAAATTATACAAACTGAATGATAAACAAAGGCATTCAAATATCAATTGAGTTGCTAAATATTAATAAGAAACAAGCCACAACTTACTCAGCCTGATCTTACCATTGAGCTGTCTGTCAGTATTGGATGTTACAGCATTTGGCGACTGGTACCCTTGCTGGGAATCATCACTTGGAGACCTCTCCTGCAGCTCATTATTCTGACCTGTTCAAAAAACAGCATAACATGATTTCTAACCCATTCCCTAATATGGGGTTTCTGCAGCAAACAACATTTAGAAAGATGTGGATAAAAGATCAAACTGTTTACAGAAATGAAAATTTCATGTTTAGAAAGCATTAAAAAATTGTGGCAAAGTGAGAAATTGCTACTGCTACTCCCCCTTTGACAAAATATTTTCAACTGTTGTCTGCTGCAGGAGACCTAAAACATGTTAGCAGGGCCTCTGTGGTAGCAAGGTTAGAGTCGCTGACTCATAATCTCTAGCCCCTCACTGCTGTGGGTGTGAATCCCAAAAGGAGTGAATATCCTTATGTGAGGAAGCCACCGGCTGGCTTGCGGTAGGTCAGTGGTTCTACCAAGTTGTCTGTCTGTGTAACTCAGGTGGGTTTCTTGGATCTTCCTCCACTTGTTATAAGCCGGGCGTCGCAAAATGACAGAAATACTGTCGAAGTGATGTGAAAAACCCGACAAAACAAGCAAAGACATGTTAGTATCTAGTATTGGAATACAATATACTCTTCGAAAAATATCACAATCTTTGTGAGGACCTTACATTCAGAGGACTTGCACAAAATATAGCCAATTATCGTTAAAAGGCAACAGTTCATTAAATACCTGCAGATTATGTGCTACAGTCTAAAAGATAAACAAAGGCATTCCGATTTCAACTTAATACCTATTGATTAACAAGATAAACACTTCCTAAATAACAGGCCAATTTTATCTCCGCCAGTTCTTACTATTGAGCTGTGTGTCAGTATTGGATGTAATAGCATTTGGCGACTGGTACCCTTGCTGACCATCATCACTGGGGGAGACCTCTCCTGCTGCTCATCATTCTGCCCTGTTGGAAAAAAACAGCATAACAAGTCATTTGAAATACACACTTTGAAAGATCACACAATCAGTTTGAGGACCTTACATTCAGAGGACTTGCACTTTGGAAGATAAACAATCAGTTTGAGGACCTTGCGATCCTGAAGACGACTTGCACAAACTAGCGTAAAAAGCACCCTTTAATTAAATATCTCTAGATTAAATTATACAAACTGAACGATAAACAAAGGCATTCAAATATCAATTGAGTTGCTAAATATTAATAAGAAACAAGCCACAACTTACTCAACCTAATCTTACCATTGAGCTGTCTGTCAGTATTGGATGTTACAGCATTTGGGAACTGGTACCCTTGCTGGGAATCATCACTTGGAGACCTCTCCTGCAGCTCATTATTCTGACCTGTTCAAAAAACAGCATAACATGACTTCTAACCCATTCCCTAATATGGGGTTTCTGCAGCAAACAACATTTAGAAAGATGTGGATAAAAGATCTAACTGTTTATCGAAATGAAAATTCCATGTTTAGAAAGCATTGAAAAATTGTGGCAAAGTGAGAAATTGTTACTGCTACTCCCCCTTTGACAAAATATTTTCAACTGTTTTCTGCTGCAGGAGACCTAAAAATATGTTAGCAGGGCCTCTGTGGTAGCAAGGTTAGAGTCGCTGACTCATAATCTCTAGCCCCTCACTGCTGTGGGTTTGAATCCCAAAAGGATTTGTGAATATCTTTATGTGAGGAAGCCACCGGCTGGCTTGCGGTAGGTCAGTGGCATTCTGGCAAACTTTCGCATTCTGTTTCCGTTTTGCGTAGTTGCATGGAGGAGTAACAATATTGCTATTGTTATTTCAACAGCGACATCTTAAGAGTAAATGCCTTGCTTCTCGATAAAGTCAAGTGACGGGAAATGGCGACGATTATCGGATCAAACTGACCACCCTAATATAATATGGAAACTGGTCTTCCGGTGCCAAAGGTAAGCTCCGCCCTCGTCAATAACTTCCCTTGAATTTCGATACACACCCACGTAGACAAAACACACATTGGGAAGCCGGCAATATAAAATTAATTGTTTATATCATAACAACTTATTTAATTTTTCGCCTGCCTGTCTTCAATTTTCATCGATTGCACCGGGATTATCTTCCATAATCGCCCCAAAATACTAGTCAATAAAATATCCGGAAAAGCGATTTTTAAATCTGTCATTAAACATTAACAAACACGATTTATATGAGATTAAATTGGCTTTAAACACAGAAAAAGAACATAATTCGGCGTTGCAGAAACATTTTTTTATATTAAATAGTCATTTTTTCAAAAATTGTGTGAAACTTTTTATGTGGGTACGTTTTGACCAGAAAAGCGCTTATGTTTTGACCTGGTTTGGGTACGTTTTGACCAGGATGTGGGTACGTTTTGACTTGGGTACGTTTTAACTTGGGTACGTTTTGACTGGTTACCATCGCCCTAGCCGAACCATCAAACATGTAAACGGGATATATAAAAAATCCGTTCATCTAAACTTATTTACTCAAATTATCTGTATCATGTCGTCTTTAATTGACAAAGCAATGCGCTGAAGCAATTAGCGGAGCCCGAAAGCGAAGTAATTAGAGGTCTGGCTCCTAGTCCTAGAGTCGTCTCGTCGTAGAGGTTTGAACCCGGGTTCCGTCACATAGTTTGTGACTGTCTAAATATATCACAAAATCCTTTTTACGGCCATTTGCCTTTTTTCTGATTCATTGTATGTCAGTCTTAAGTGAACGACAAGATTAAACAAACTCTGTTCGGGTAAGTTTAGACCATGAAAAGTATATGCAGGTAAAGTGATCGCATTGATCGTGATACGACCTAAATGGTGATAAAAACTGCGTACGTTAAACAACAACAACAACAACAACAACGACATCAACAACAACATCAACAACAAAAACAACTCAGCCCTCTCATCAACCCAATTCACACAAGGGAATTCATGGAAATGTATTGGTAGGCTAAATATTCACTCATTTCTAAATTTCGTTTTGTTTTGTTTTGTGTTGGGTTTTACGTCACTTCGACAGTATTGCAGTCATTGCGCGAAGTCCGGCTAACCTCAAGTGGAGGAAGACCCCAGAAACCCATCTGAGTTGCACAGACGGACAACTGGGTAGAACCACTGACCTACCGCAAGCCAGCCGGTCTTAATTTCGTAAAAAATCATCAACTAAATTCAGATAAAACATATGTACGCTTTTTTTCTATTTTTGAATTACACTAAGTGGACATTTTCGCCATACAGGTCTACATTATTCCCAGCCAGCAAGCATATATATGGGCGATATCAGTAATCTGATATAGGTATTCGGATATTGCATAGATAAAGCATTGATGTATGATTTAGGATATAGTTTTTATGATATCGAGTCAATATCGGCGTGATGTTTGAACTCGATGGCATATCACGGGGATTATCAGTACTCCGATATAGGTATTCGGATATTACATAGATATAGCATTGATGTATGATTTAGGATATAGTTTTTATGATATCGAGTCAATATCGGCGTGATGTTTGAACTCGATGGCATATCACGGGGATTATCAGTAATCTGATATAGGTATTCGGATATTGCATAGATAAAGCATTGATGTATGATTTAGGATATAGTTTTTAAGATATCGAGTCAATATCGGCGTGATGTTTGAACTCGATGTCATATCACGGGGATTATCAGTAATCTGATATAGGTATTCGGATATTACATAGATATAGCATTGATGTATGATTTAGGATATAGATTTTATGATATCGAGTCAATATCGGCGTGATGTTTGAACTCGATGTCATATCACGGGGATTATCAGTAATCTGATATAGGTATTCGGATATTTCACAGATATAGCATTGATATATGAATTAGAATATAGTTTAATGATATTGAGGCAATATTAGTATGATGTTTTGAACTCGATGTCAAATTGATACCACTACACACAGAAAATCGGATATTTTACAGATAAAGCATTGATTTATGAATTAGAATATAGTTTTAATGATATTGAGGCATGTTCAGTGTGCCCAATGTCGGTATGATATAGGACTGTAGATAACATTGAGATTGAAAATATATTTGTCCAATATTGGCCCTATATTGTCTTATTACCTCCCTTTTTATTCATTTAAAACCAAAACAATTTGAATAAAAATGAGTTGACCATTTCAATTGTATATTTTATCCTGCATATAATTTTAAATAAGACTTTATTTCTGTTTGCTGTTACATTTCAGGATAAATACACCATTTCTTTAAAAAATAAATATCTTTAAATTAAGAGTAGAGAGAATTAGGAGAATTAATATTTGTATATTACAAATTGTCATCAAACTAAAGCTCAAATAGCTATAGTAATATTTGAAAAGATGGATATTGGCATCTCTATTTAAGCAGCTGCCCTTTTACAGCGAAAGTTGTAAATGGGAAGCTAATCTAAATATATAGATATAATAAATATGCAAAACTGGTAAAGTGATTATAGTTTAATATTGAAATTCAAAGGACATCAGCTTCCGTATATAGATCCTATATCAGAAAATCGACATCCAGGGGATATGGAACTATATTGAGGCTATATACCGTCTATAACAATACGGATATCCAGGGGATTTAGCATAGGATGTGCAAGATTTCGATCGCCCCGATATCCGGTACCGATATCCAGCCGACGTCCATGCCGATATATTTGCTATATAGACCCAATATACGTCTGCTGACTGGGTTAGTGTTTCAACTAACATTCGGAAAAATAAAAACCCATTTGTGCCCAAGGTCCCATCAATTTGAGCTCTCCAAACACTGTAGACCCAGACGAGAGAGCTCCTGGAAGGACCCTTCTGGCCTGGGTCTGAAGTGTTTGGATTCATAATTTGTCATTATTTAAATACATGTACACATTACCGTCAAAACCAAAATGAACTGGTCCAATTATTGAAAGACGACTGGCTTATTCAAAGATTAGGGCATACATGGTTAAATATATACAAAGTCGGTCTTGATTTCTATTAACACTCTTTCAATGTTTATGTCCATATACCCCCGCTTTGAAAATCAAACACGGGTACCAGACATGTTTCACTCGAACTCTAGCTGATAAAAAGGATACAATTCAAGCTATAAAGCATATTGTAAATTCGTGATCTTGGACTTTTCACGTCCAAATAAAGTACGCGTCAAACTGAATGCGAGTGCTTTGTTAGACCAGATAAAAATCACAGGGAAGTATGATGGCATTTCGTTTTCTTCATTGAAATGATAAACAATTGCAAATCTTAAAATGGCTAAATTTGAGATTTTTTTTATAACTTCCTTATAACTTTTATAACAGAGACAGTAGACGTTAGTAACGCAACGTAACAAACGGCATTAGATACATAACTTGCTAAATAATTAACACTCTTATTTATCAGTCACAATAGGTAAATAAAAAAGAAACAACAAATTAACGAACATACAAACTCAAGTTCGGATGCACAATGTTTAGCTGTGCCGATATTTTGAGGACATGGATACACTTTATACACCATATCGCTTAAATGAGGACTTACATTTGATTGGACAGATACTACCACTCAGGCGCAATTTGATTGGTTCGCCTATGCACACTTTTAAGAGACCGGGGAAAAATGTGCATGGTGGCATACACGAATTCAAGACAACGCTATTTTCTGAGGACTTCGTAGATTTTGGAAAATTTAAACATAGTCCTCACGAAGATGCCAAATAATGAAAAATCTTTATGAGGACTCGTGTGCAAGTCCTCATACTACGAACAGTCCTCAGACCGTTGGTGTGCGTAACACTATACGTCCTCAAAACGGTGGTAATACAAGCCCACACACGCACACACACACACACACACACACACACACACAACCCTTAATAAGAGTATATGGACGCGTTCAAATAAGAGTGAAAATTGGCATGGTTGCATGCTTCAAATTTGATTCCCACTAGCCATTTTTTTTCATTTAGCTATATACGTCATTCTAATAATGATGTGAAGAAAAAGCAATTATTCTACACAATATCATTAGCCTCCCTTTGAATGTTTTCTTAATATAGAATACATTTAAATCGAAAGTAGATTTTTCGAAAACGGGTTACACATATGGTTCGTTTGTATGTACGCTATGATTGTATCGAATGTCTTGATTGTCTTGTGTAATCAGCTGGATATAAGTACATGTACATTCCAATATTTAGCACATCGGTTTCAGAATAGGTCAGCAATTTATGGCCTTAAACTTAGAATGGTTCATGTATTTCTTGTTCCGATTATTGTATTAAGGTATACTATGATTTAAGTTGTTTTCCATGAGGCCCTAATTCATTAACCTAACATCAAACCACTACAATCAGTTGAACAATAATATGATTTTTTTTGTAAATCATTTAAAGCACATGGTTGCATTATCCAATGTATTTACCAGATGCCCCTTGCAAAAAGCAATAATATCATTAGCGAGTCGTCAACTCATTTGGACTTGGTCATTGTAGAAATAATTTGGATTATACAACCATGTGTTTTCATTTGTTAATTCTAATATATTTACACCTCAACTTCCATTCCTTAAATGAACTGCCTTTCGGCAATTGCGTTTATCAATCGATGAACGCAACATCTTCGGATATGTTCGGATCGCAATTCATCGCTTACAATATACATCAAAACTATTGATCTTTTAATTGTTGTATTGTGTCAGTAGGTCCCGTAAATATAAATCAACATTTTAGAAAGACTATTATGTGTTAATTTATTTTATTTTAAACGTATTATTGCCAAATGTGTTTCCAGTGGTTGATCTTTTCCCGCGTTATTGTGACGTCATTTGAAAAAAATGTTTCCGGTTACAGTCGGGTCGTTCTATTTACATTATGGGTAAAAAAGGATTGCTGAAAGGTTTTCTTAAATGAAATGAAGTATTTTTTTTAACAATTCTTGAATGAAATATTGAACTATTGGTGTAAATTTAAGGAATGAATTGCAGGGTTGATGTCATTATCGGGGATATGAACGCAATTGGGCTGTCAACGTACGCGTGGAATCCTTCGGACTCCACACACTTTGACCAGCCCAAGTGCGTTCAAACCCCGATAATGACACCAACCCCGCAATTTATTCCTTAAATAATCCCTTTTCGGTCAATATTGAAATACAGCGATGTGTTTTTATTACAAAATTCGTGTTTTTAACATAGTGTGCAGCGCGTGGTTCAAAACGCAGCACAACATGGTTTTGGTCTTTCTCAATTTTTAAGAATTTGCCCCTTTTGGTGCCTACCGCCTTTTATTGGCATGTAGGTATTCTGCGGCACATAACAAACTAATTCAAGCGATTGGTTCTCCATATATAACGAAGCAAAGGATGGAATTGTTTTTTTTTGCATTGTCTATGGTTTTGATTTTCCTGTTTGGTCCTATGCTGTGTTGTAATTGTTTTTCGCTTCATGTATATACATCGTATTTTGCGACCCCTTATAGCACCCCTTCAGCGGTTGGGTCTCCTAATGTTACGATACAAAGGATTATTGTTTTCGTGGCATTGCCTATAATTTTGATTCTCATGTTCGGTCTCTTGGTGTGTTGTGATATTCATTTTCCGTTTCATGCTGTACTTGGTCATAAAAGTATTTTTAATTATTGCAAATACCGGAGATGGTTGCCCGACGATGCACACTACGGATGTCAAAGGGCCCGGTGTATGATAATCAAACAGGGCTTTGCCGCACTATAGGAACTACAGGATAGGAATATGTGTTAAGATGAAAATCGTTGTGTGATTAAATGGTGTTCATTTTTTGTGCTCCAATCCTGCCTCGGCAGACTTTGTGCATCATCCGCTATCTATAATTGATGATAGGACCTCATTCGCTACAGCGGCGCTCGCCAGTTTTAAGCGGATTATAACTCAAATACATGCAGGTTGAATGCAAAAACTATATTGATACTGAAAAAGAAGACATAAATGGAAGTAACATAAGACGTACACCTAGCACCATGTACTTGGTACGCGGTATGACGATTAAAGTATTAATCATTCCTTCTAACACGAGACCTTTAGAAGTATTTTTACGTATGTATTTCGATGTAAAAATGGTGAATTGACTACAAGTAGACAATGCAAATAAAAAAACCCATTTAAATACAGTGAAAGCATTTGAATTTTACCCAAAATAACTTCAAACTTTTAGCAGGGAATACGTTTACAAATCCAAGGCCGAGTCTACAAGGTACGGGCCTTTTTGCATATATTATACCAATTTCACTTTAATTCTGAATACAAAAACAATGTATAGAATGAAGCCAAGGATTTTACTACGCCGACCCCGTCTATGTATTGGTTATTTGGTCTGCTTAATAAGGAATATTGGAATGCCGCCGAGTTTATATCATTTAACAATAAAAATAATTTAGTTTTCAAATTTGTACACGATAGCAATGGTGAATTTTCAAACTTATATGTGGAGTTTTATTAAAGCTTCACTCTCACAGATATACCGTTTGTACAACTTTATTTTTTTTTGTCTTGGAAAGAGCAAATGTTTGCGAAAATATCTGCTAACCACTGATAAACGATTGCTGACAAAAGATCCGATCGCAGATCTTCATATTTCCGTTCGAAAAAATGATGTTTTATGGTTTAAACCGTTTGAACGGTTTAAGAAAAATGCATAAAACATCAATTTTTGAACTTAAATATAAAAATCTGCAATCTAATTTTTTGTCAACAGTCTTATATAACTGGTTTCCATGCATTATCGCAAAAAATGGCTCGTTCCATTTGTCGTTTTATATAACGTATAATTGTTAAAGATATGTACTAGTGTTGCGTGTTAGAATTCTACTAAGCGTTTCCTCGAAGATGACAATATGTATTTGATACCACCTTGCGAAGCAGCAATTCTCAAATGGAACGCAGAACTATTGCGTTGTTCAAGGGGTGGTCATAAGACGAGAAAAATCTACAACTAATCAACCAAACAGCAAAATAAGAATTACCTGGTAAGCAGAAACAAAACAACATCATGAGTCGGAAAGTTTTAGCACTAGCATATAGATCAAGTACAAACATGCAAAGGTTCTAGTAGCATTACCAAGTGATTTTATCGGCTGGGTAGAGAAACAAACTACACAAATGTACATACACCAGTGGTCATAACAAGGTTATGGTTTTCACTCAATGTATATTTCAGATGCCCGTGTGGATACAGCTAACACTTCCTGTTGGAATGATCGGGTTGGTTCTGTACGTATGGCTTACGAAGAAGTAAGATGTTAAAGATGTTAAAGAGGCTCCTAGGCTAGGTAGTACTCATCAATTATATCATAAGTTACACTCAAAAGAGCACTATTAATTACAAAAGCAACACCAAAATTCTAAGTTTAAATTTACCAGCAACAACTTATGGTAAATGCCTATATATATTGTTATATCGTATTAATTCCATTAAAGTACACATGAACACTTGTAACACTAATGTAAATGAGTGGTGTTTTCGTCAGAAATCATTTATATCAGATGTCCAGACAGACAACACAGGTACTTTCACAGATAGCTGTTTGTTTTTTGTGTGTTCCACCCAAGGAACAAAAGTATTGCACATCCTTTATTACATAAAGCTAGCTTGAAAACATTAATCAAAGACGACTATGTTGATAATTTATAATATTTGTTCGTTTCAAAGCGGTTCTCCGTCGTGAAATACGTACTAAGCATACAATTTCGTAAAACGTTGTGAACTCCTACCGCATTAACTTGACTTCGGGTACGAATTTCGGCTAGCTCGTAATTGGCCGTATGTCTAGAGTAAGTGGAAGCGATATCGCTTTAATTATGACGTGTCAACGATAAATGCTCCTCTGAAATAAATACGAAATTCCTCGAAACACTTCATTCCAGTGAGTACTTTTTATCCGTCTTGCACATTCGTGCGATAGTATGTTTGACGTACGTAGTGTTTTACTTAAATGGTTTTATATGATCGCAAGCACTTCCATCTATATTCGTATGCTACATATAACAACACAACTACGACTGTATAAATCGCCGTGGTCACAATGACTTTGATTGAGTTTTAATCGTTTTGAAACAGAAGGTAATGGCCGCGATTTCATTTCATATGCAACAAATTATTCGACGTGAGTTCGAATGGAAACACATAGGTAAGATTAAAAGGTAAATCACGGAATAACCAGAATAGGTACGATCTATTACGCCCTAAGTCGGGTTTAGTTCGGTAGTTCGGTAGTTTAATACACAACTATACTATGCCTACGAGTGTATGAGATTACATGAGACTTATATCCCTCGAATGCACTCGCCTACACATTTTGGGTTGTTCTGTTGCGGGTCATTCATAATCAATCCTAGTCGCATACAATCTTATACAAAAGTATGTAAATTGGAGTGCGGCTATAGATTACAACACTTATGCCCAAAATTGAGATGACAATTTTGTGATGATGTAACGTAATCGTATATATATCTAAAAAATCGTTGAGATGTCGTAAAATACACTCACAGTTTGGTCAACCTTTTGTGAATCAGTATCTTGAGAGTAGTCTCACCTTATATATCACAGAATGTCGTAAGAATGTCGCGACAGAGTGATACGGGTAGTAAGGATAATTCACCTGGAGGTACGACCGATCGCCGACTTATGAAAACAGACATACAATGCATAACAAAACCCACATTTTGCAAAAAAACTGTTTGGGCAATAAGTAGCCGACCTGTGAACTACGTATTGTCTAGTGCTTTTTTTGAAAAAATAATCCGATAATTGAATGCTTTTAAAGACCTATTTCTTTCTGAATACAATTTAAATTGGCCATTTAATAACACATTGTTCAGTAAACTTAATCAACGCTGATCGGGATTTTGGTTTATATCATACTATGTTTTTCAGCTTAGCTTTTTTGTTATTTTTTGTCATTCAGGTTTTCGGTCGTCTTTGTTTATCAATATTATTATGTAAAATGTATTCCAATTTAGAGCCAACAACTACAACGATAATGTTTGAGTATTTATAGAAATCCCCTGCATGAAGTTATCTTTCAATATATTTTTTTTTAAATCCCCTTTGTCATGAAATAAGTGGCATGATATCCATTTATATTGACCTGTCATGTGGTCTTCAATATGTTTGCCGAACAAAGGTGTCGAGCGGTTGCAAGTAACTAACGGAGTGGTTTTTGTTGGATATCTATGTTCAGTCTGCTACCAATTGCTGAGGATTGATGGGTGATGAAATATCCTTAATTAGAAAGGAAAACAAAAAGGTGTATATAAAACGTGCCACTTAATAATTATAAATACTACTGTGATCGTATTTCCTCGCATATGAATGTTTACTGTTTTAGCAAATGCCGTGATGGATGGTTCTGATGAAGATTCAATGGTATGTTAATATTGTTGCTTAATAATTTTTTATAATATCTTTCTAACCACCATTAACACATGTTTGTTTTAGATTTCATTAACTGCCCATAACCGATCGTAAGATACCCATGATATGCACTCCAAATATAGTGTAGAACATCCGAGGTTGTTTTTGAGGGAAAAAGTGTTCCGAATTGATTTGGCGGTAGAGGGGGAGTTGTCTGAATGTTTGACATTTATATTTGATGCAGATCCGTCTTATTTGTTGTAAAATGTCAACACGTGACTTTTATTTTATTTTTTAAGTATGTGTATAGACTTCTAATCATTTACGATCTCTCAAATATGTTAATCCTTACTGTTTTTTTTCCGTTTGTATTGGCAAAATCGTCCAGCTGTCAAAGACCGAAATGAAATGGAAAATTGGCTGGAAGTAAATAACTTACATAAATACCGGTCATTTGCTACAATAAGTATCATGTTTTTATTGTGAATAATTTAGAAATCATCCGAGGAACCAACCATTACACAAGACAAGCGATACAAATGTGAGGAAACGCTAGGCAAAAGGGTACTTTCCGTTTTGCAGAAGGAGAGCAATTCGGTGTTGAACCTTTTGCAGAATATATGGCTTCGATTTGTCCTGCGAGTTTTATATCATCTTTGGTAGACTGACGGAGAATAAACATTTGAACTGACAACATGTATATTCAGGAATTTGTGCAAACGTTGGTTGTAAAACTGTTATTTACTTTCTTTTTTTTCAATTTTGCAATTTGTTTGCATGTTCTTCTTCTTCGATCCAAACATGCCCTTGTGAATTTTGAATATATTTTATCTTTGTGGTGTTAAGTATTTGTACAATGCACGTTCGTCTTTTTTGTGTCTCCAGTTGATATTTGAAACATTTGGTCGTCATTTTAACCTTGTTATGGTACTTCTTGGCTCACTGAAATGTCCATACTGCTTCAAAACGTATTTGATTTGATTGATATGGATACGGTTCTAGATAAGTTCTAGTTATGACATATGGTTCAGAAATGAACAGTTTATCAGCGAGAAATAGGTTTAATAAATGTCAAAACCTTGTTGTAGGTGATAAATATTTAATAAGAGGAATAACGTAATACAACGCAATGTGCGCAGAATATGTAAAATAGTTGGCTATGTTATGTGCGAGTTCGTTCACAGTGTAGATGTTTTTATTTTCTTGTCTATTTTAATTAATTCTTCAAATGAAAATAATACCGATGAAGCCAGTGCTAGGGGCGTTGACAGTTGTGCATCATTTGTAAGCGATTCTTGCTCTGGTCGCGAATTTCATAGGTTAAATATTACGTGTGTTTTTTTGTTTGGCACTATTATCAAAGGGGCTCAGTTTTTAACTCTTGTTACGGTTGTTAAGTACTAGTGACCAAATATATTGCATTTGAACGGCAATGGGGATACCTATCCTCGTCCATTTTCCTTATTTTTAAGGCGGCATAACTCGGCTTGCAACATGTATGTTAATCCTCTTCAATATACTTGTTCAACATTAATGTTTTTGTGCACCATGAAGATTCCTTTGACAACTACGAATGTTATGCCAAAACCTAATTTTTGTTGCAAAAGACAAACGAGGAGGAGAGAAATGAAAGGCTTTGTATGCACTACTTATTCTAATGAATACCTTAACACTCGTGCCGTTTACCATGCTATGACCATGCTTTGTATCAGCAGCCGTTCAAAAGTTATGTGGATTTTAAGGTAATTGAAGCTTTTTTTGTATCATGCTACGTATATGCATCAGTATCTATATATCTGTGTAGTGTACATGGATTTCACAGTGTCATACCAGTTTTAAGAAACTATTATTTTACTATTTAAAAGAAAACATGTCAATGTTTATGGAGCGGTATTTGGGTCAAAAATGAAATTGGCAATGTGTTAACATTTAAATGTTTTATTAGTAATCTCTTACAATACATTCCATTCATGTATTGTTTAATTCGTAGTTATAAAGTGCTATATCGTAATTTACATTGTGTTTTCCATGTTTCATGAATATACATTGTCCGTATCATGCTAGCAAATTTCACGATGTTGCAAACCGCTATGTGTCTAATGCTAAACACCAAACCGCTATGTGGCTAACGCATTACGGCAAACCGCAATACGCTTAAACTGGATTTCGATTACGAAACTAAGCATGTCCATATTAACAAATCACAGTGAAGATATGTCGTTATATTAAATAAACTCATTTATTTAAAATGCAGATCTCTATTTGTCAAACTTCTAACTCGAATCTGCATTATTCTAAAACTGGAAATTGAATACGAAACCAATCACGAGCTTGTAAATGCTAGCTCCATCTAATAAAAGAAAAGCTACTTCCCCTTGATTTGAAATTGTCATTTACTATAAAGAAACGTGCGCGCTTTCACTGAACACATGGCTGGTTGAGGAAACATATTTTGTAAATATTAAGGTAAGAATCACATTTATTAAAACATATTTTCTGTATAAAAACTGGCTTGCTATCTTTTTTCTAAAAAATTTGAAATTAAATGTCATCTGTTTCGCAACCCGTTTTCAGAACGATTCGAATACTTAGGAGGGCTATACCTTTCGGCTTGGCGTCTGCTTCTTCAGCACCAGTCGATTGTTACCCCCCCCCCCATACACACACGTCCGGGGATATACTAGGGATAGCCGGGGAAATGGGCCGTGTTTTGACCTTCCAGTAGCCTAGGCCTCCCAGTGCCAGGTGACTGCGTTGGTTTTGTCTTCTCGCAAGTCTAGCGGGAAATTGGTTTTAACTAGGGTCCCTTGGGTGCGGGGGCATATGGTGGGGGGTTAACTAGCAGATCGTTCCCGCAGGGCAGAGAGTTTGCCCGGGCTTGGCTGGACCGAAAGTCAAAGTCCCCGCTATTCCCCGGACCTCGGGGGCCAAGGTTACAATTGACTGGTGCATGAAGGGTTTGGGTCTCTCAGAGCCACCGCTTATATTTATGCATGGTACAAGATCTTTCTCCTCTCTTCTGTCTTTCCCATTGAGCCACCATTGGACGTATTCGGTCGCACATGTTTCGAAATCTCCCATACCTTCATCTAATTTTTACCAAATTCACTTCCAATTCTCTTTTTATGTCCCCAAAGGTGGGCATATTAAAATTGCACCGTCCGTCGTCTGTCCGCCCTTGTGTCTGTCTCAATTACTCATGTCCAGGCTGTAACTTTCCCTTGTATGGACAGATTTTTAAAATAACTTGCCACATTTGTTCCACATACCAAGATGACGTGTCGCATGCAAGACCAGTGTCCTTACCTCTATGGTCAAGGTCACACTTAGGTGTTTATTTAAAGTGGAATTCTGCATATATATATAAAGACAAAGATTATAGGCTGTCGTGTCCGGGCTGTTACTTTTTCTTGTATGTACAGATTTTAAAATATGTTCGACATACCAAGACAAAGTGTTGCGTGCATGACCCATATCCCTACCCCTAAGGTGAAAGATACACTTAGTGTTCACAATGGAATGCTGAATATAAGGTCATAAGAGTGTATGTTATCAAATATGGGTGGTATTTTTTATGTTAGAGGCAATTTAAAATAACTTGCCATATGTATTTGACATGTGAAGGCAAGACTTTTCATGTTCTGACCTTGTTCAAAGGTCAATGTCACATTCGGGGGCATTTGTCACATACTGTGACAGCTTTTGTTTTTTCCCAATTTTCTCCCAACTCATTTCGCCCTCCGCCATCTTTCTCCCCATCTCTTTCTTCCCCTCTTTATCCCCCATCTTTCTCCCCACCCCTTTCCCTCTTCCTTTTCCCCCTCTTTACTTTGTCTAAGAAGAAGGGGATCTTTATATTCATGGAATCGAGGATGTTTTTTACCACAATGAACTAGGCAACCTTGACGCACCTGACATTACTGCCCTTGGTATCATTTATTTTGATTCATGGCAAGTTTTTATTTAATTTTAGATAAAATGTCCCAGCAACAGCAGAGTGGTGTCTTTGTTGCAACAAGCTTGCTCTCTTTTGGGAGATGCAAACAACACAACCAGCACAGCAATCAATTCATCAAATAGTAATAGTAGTAATACAGCTTCTACGTGTGCTAGGCCTACTGTTCGGCAGCTTTTCGCACCGTACAGGACTAATGGACCTGCAATGCGACGGATGCAGCATCCGTCACCAAGTGATGAGTTTACCACATGGACTCATAGGTTTTTCTGCCTTTCAAGGATAGATCAGGTAAATAAAGAAAACAAGGTTTAACAAATCAATAAAACACCCTTGCTTACTATCTTTTACGTTCTTTATTATAAATATCTGCCGACTAGTAAGTTATTGGTCAGTTTTTCATTTTTCAACCAAATGTGCATGTTCAAGCAAACTTGATTTCGTATTAGCTAGAAGGTTTGTTTTTTCATGTTGATATATGTTACAGTCAAAACAGATATTTCTGTTTGTCATAACTTTAAATATTTTAAAATTTGAGGTTAATTAAAGAAATTATTAAATTAGTAAGACATTTTACCTAATGTTGTTGCTGTTTCAAGCATGTTATATTCAATAGTGTATTTCAAAGTAGGATCTGTTATGTATAAAATAAAAACAGTAAGTTGAAAGTTATAATATGTCCTCATGATACTTATGTACTTCAATTTAAAAGCTTTTTATTTCATTACTGAATTAATGAATTGAAAATTGCATATGAATCAATTTTGTTATCATATAGGATGGGACCTTATCTCGGGAAGAAAAAAGGGTGCTTCAGGAGGCGGGGCTAGGGGAAATTAAAATCACAATTCCAAAAACCAACTCCTTCATTGACCTAAGACAAAAACTGTCAGAGTTCTTTCCCAAATTAAAAGAGGCTGGAGGATTTCAGCTGCTAAGATCTGCAGTTGGGTCCAGAAATTTGCTGGAAGTGATCCGTTTGCCACCAGAAGGCTACACAACACAGTATTTAGCTGACAGATGTGGCCTTGGACAGCTCCCTCATGAAAAAGTATGGTCTGAATATCATCTGAATTAAGCTGAATTTTGCTGAAAATTTGTCTGAATACCATCTTTTATTTCTGAATATTGGCTGAGCTGCTGAAAAATGGCTGAAAATGGAACAATCCAGACATAATTCAGACTGGTAAGACAATATTCAGAGGGTTGTTCAGACAAGTTTCTCAGACAGTATTCAGGGAAATATTCAGACATTGTTCAGGTGAGGTCCCCAGTAAAAAGTTTGGCAGTATACCACTGGAATTTCAGTGGTATATCAGCGGTGAATTTTGGTGGTCTTCCACTTAAGGTTTAAGGCTGGTACTCCACAATACCACTGGAATACCAGCCGTAAACTTTGTGAGGAATACCACCAAAATATATCCATGGTTTACCCCTGGAATAAAGTAGCTAAAAATACAAAATCATTCCAAAATTAAGAGCAGATATAGTAGGAAATTCATTAACATTTGTTGACTTATATGGAAAAATATTTAGTCAGGAAAATAATTGAGTCAAAACATATTTCTTAAAGTTCTAAAATATTTCCCTTTTAATATTGAGTGCTTAGCACAAGTCACAACACATTTTTTATAGCTCTATATGTTTGCGTTGGGCAAGATCTGTGACATTAATTAGAAACAATATCCATGTTACAACTTATTTACTTCGAGGTCAGTTAAAACAACAGATTTACAGAACAAAATCTTACAAAACAAAAACATTTGAAAGATATTAAAAAAAATAAGTTATGCAATTGAACACACATAAATCTATAACACCACTTCACTAAATGTTTTATAATGGTTTAACAATTTAAAATGAAACAATACCAATCATTACAAAATATGACATTTCTATGGTTTTGTCAGGAAGTCCAGAGTCCATGTATCACAGTTTTCACTTTTTATGTATACTCCTTGCCGGGTGATGTAATCATTAAAGATGATTCTTCTTCTTTAGGGTTCTTTTGTAAGTTTCAAATTTATTTATCACTGCAACGTGACAAACTTTTTAAGCATCTAGTTTAGGTTAACCTACCCTATACAGGAACTGTTTTTCACTTCTTCTTTAATCAAGATGGCATAACTTTTTTAACAGTTTCCAAAATGGCATCTGTATCAATGTTGATGCCGACAGCAACTCACATGGAGGTTGTAACACAGGGTTGATTCTATACTGCAGTGCGGTAATATGTTCCTCCTATTTCCTCATTTCCTTTCTCAAATGGCGGTTGTCTTACACAATAAGTAAGGTCCCAGTATATTGCTTTATTCAGTCCTTGACATTCACAATTAGTCTCTGAAGACTGCAGTCCGTTTCCTTAATACATTTGATGACAAAGATGATTCGACCATGACATTTTCTTAACTGTTGAGGCTTATGTCTGAGACTTTGACATCCATCTACCAACCTGAAAAATATTTCTAATATTGTTTTTTACTGCAAAAAAATGCCAATAACTTAAGGTGAGTTGGTTATTAAATCAGTGCGAATTTCAATGTCACAGGTATATTAATTAATGACCGCTTACTATAGTTTTTCGAACCAAAAAGCTCATTTTTATTGAGTCTGATTTTTTTTAAAGTTTCTCATTCCTGTCTGTCACCACCCACTCCAAAATGTTTTATTTGATGAATAATGGTAACTGCAAAAATAACCAAACTATACACAATAATCATGTTTAATTTTATTGAATTTGATTTTGTCATGGACAGTACATTCATAGGGTGTCACCTATGTGCATAGCAAATAAGTTCCACACATATGCCATATTTGTTTTTAAATCAGGATGAGAATCTTTCAATGTGCTTTAAAAAAACATCAACTTACTGAGGGATTTGGCAATTTATGGCTTAGAATGTTTTTCTCATTCTCTGTTTAATGAGATATCCTTCACAGTAGTCTAGTTGATTATTGTGTGGAAGGACGATTTGTTTTTGCAAGCTCCTATAGGCTATAGGCTGGCTAAAATAGATGAAACAACACTTCAGTTTATTTGGCTGAACAGGTTAACAAAAATGTGAAAATAAAAGACAAACATGGCTCGTTAAGTTAGCATCAAGTTTCTGAATAGACAAATTTATTAATTTTCAACACAGGATAAGTGATTTGAGATCATGAAAAATGTGATGTTATGGTAAACATATTGAAAATAATAACTATCATAAACTATGAAAGATAACTGACAACTGTTCCTACTTCTAGACAAAAACTAGCTCAACAGAAGTTTCATTAACAATTACCTTAAGAAACATATATAATAGTTGTTAAAAAATATATAACAATGAAGAATGCTACTCAAAAACACTCGCTAAACTGTGTTTCTACACAAACGTATTTTGTACATTTGTCGCGAAAACATATAACAAAGAACTTATTTGCTCACAACTTTTAAATGTTATAATGTCGTTTTAAACAATAATATTAGTGTAAAAGATAGTTATGAAAGTTATTTAATAACACCAATTACTTTGTTTTAACTTACCTTAAATCGAAGAAATAACACTTAATTTATTTGGCGCGTTGTCGAACACGGCTGAACCTCCGCCAGTGAAGAGCGTTCTCTAAAACGCGTAACCGTAATAGAATAAGACTATTTTGTTATATATGTGAGGCAATCGATAACAAGTTGTCAAATTAATTGCAATATTTTCACATTCATAGAGATCGTTATCCTTTCAATTTTATTTTAATTTTATTTATAATTAATAAAGACGTAAGCGATCCGTAAGCGATACCGGAAGTGGGTGAGAAAAAAACATCAACACCGGCATTTGGAACTCCTCGGCCATTTTTTCAAAAACAACCTCGGATGTATATGGACGGTTTACATACTTAAAAAGTGGTACGTTTAAGTCCGCTGCAAATAGATCGCGTAGTAATCTTATTTAGTAGTTAAAATTTATGACTTAACTCTTGGAAATCGTAATTATGTTTGCAATAATACACTTCACTACCAATCAATTTAAACTGAGAGCAATGAATACAACACTTAAACACTACACTTTTATTAAAAAAAATACGGACTACTTCAACAGATGTACCGGCATACATCCGAGGTTGTTTTTGAAAAAAATGGCCGAGGAGCTCCGAATGCAACACCGGACATCGGACATCGGATTGTGTCATTTTCAATGATTGTAGAGTCGTTTTAAGTTTAGTGGACCTGTAAACAATATACCTTAAACCTGTTTGACAACTAATTAAACAGTGCTGGCAAAGATGTTTTGTAAATTAAAGTATTTTAGCAAATAGGGCAATATAGGATATCTCTATATATTGCGTCAACCATCAAATTCGGACAGCCACGAATTCAATTAGACCATCAGCATGTTTTTTCCTGGATTAATTTAATACTGTACCCTCACTGGTCTTCAATTCTATTAGTTGAAGTGTTATTTTTTATAACACTGTCTAATAGTGAGATCAATACCAGCTCCCATTATGATTATCTCTATCTTGGACGATCTGATAAAAAAAAGCAGGTAATAATATTTAATTGTTTATTTAAACAAATGTTTCAAACCTGCAATTTGCTGGATTTTTTATTCCAGTTGATAGATACGCATGGAAACCCCACGTATTTATTGGCTATTGCCCTTAAATTATCCTAAATGGCTTTTTAAGTCTTAAGTTTTCATCCGATCTTCACCAAACAGTCACCACTTTCTCAATTCTCAACAGCCTGCCTTTTGCTGCCGCACCCTTCTGCTGGACGTCTAATATTTTGAATGGTTTAACAGTTCATCAATTCATTAAACTTCAATGATTCAGGTTCATAAACTTAGGTTCATGAACAGTTTCATGGACTTGGAATGTTTTGATGAATTCTGTGCAAGAAAATTGATGATTTTTAATTTTAAATTTGACAATGTTGTAGAATTTTGTTAGAAGTAGAATAAATATTCAAGAACCTAAACATGTCCAGAATTCTGATTCTAGAAATTATCAAAGTTCCAGAATTTGAGAATTGTGTGGGTTCTTGAACTAGTGTTCTTCAAGATTTCAGAATAAGCATCATTAAGAATTAATATTCTTGAATTGCTGGGGTTCTAGAACGTATGTTCTTGAATGTGTAAGGTGATTCTTGAATGATTCTAGAACTTCTAGAATAATTCTAAAACTGAACAAAATTCTAGAACATTTTTCACAGGTTTTTTTTAACCACACCTTAAAGTAATGTGTATAGAACTCTTAAAGTACTTGTCATTTTAAAAGTCTGAATTGTTCAGTATGATACTTTTAAAAGTCCAGTATGATAATTCAAAGTCTGAATTTTTCAGACATTTAAATTACATTTGTCATGACATGTTGTATGATTTGTTTATTAAATATTTTCTAACCATTGCTCATATTTTATCTGGAACATAACTACAAAAGAAGTGAATGTAAATCATTCCAACTTTACGCATTGATAATGGTTATTATATTGAAGTATATTGCCCATATATTGTCTGTTCTGACCAATTATTTTAGAATGTCTTGTCTAAATTTAGTTGTAGTGGACGTTAAAGGACCTGGTGAGGTTCCTTGTTTAAAGTCACAATTGTTTGACTGTGTTTTTGACATTTTTAATGTTATAACTTAATTAACATGCAGAAAATGAGTCTTGAATATGTCAGAAACATCTCAGACAAGTTTCATTTTAGGTGATTTTAAAAGTCTGAAACAATCAGAATTGCAACTGGTTGCATCTATTTTCAGTCTTTCTTCAGACATGCTAGATTTGGTTGTTCAGCAATGATCCAGTCACCAATTTTGCCGTAAGACTGAATTCAGCCTTTATTCAGCTTAATTCAGCTTAATTCAGACAAACTTCAGACTTTCTGTTTCATGAGGGTTAGAAGCAACACTGTAATATGTCTCATGAATATTAGTTAAATGCTTAATATTTTAATAACAACATTAATGTTATTAATACAGTGTGTATCACATGATGTTACAATTTTGAAAGTCATTAATTATGTCAAATACATATTGAATAAATATATTTGTGTAAATTATGATTATTATTATTATTATTATTATTATTATTATTATTATTATTATTATTATTATTATTATTTTTATTATTATTATTATTATTATTATTATCATTATTATTATTATTATTATTATTATTATTATTATTATTATTGCAATTGTATTCTCTAATGTATACTTACGCTGCAGTTAATTCCTTATATTAATTTGTCATGTATAGGGTAACTAAGACACTAAAAGAAATTCGAAACCTTCGTAAAAGGAGATTACTGGTCAACAAGGTTAATTATGGAATAAAAGATATACCTGGTAAAATTATGCACAGTTTGCAAAGCACTGATATTAAATCAACAATAAATTAAGTTTTATTAAACAAGATGATAAAAAATTTATTAGTATATAGCAACATTTGATAAAATTTGGTAACACTGAAGTTTAAATTAAAAAAAGTTCAAATTATTGAAAACACTGGTGATATTTTCAAAATCAGTTTAAACTTTTCTTATTTATTTTAAACTTGCCTATTAAAAGTTATTGATGTAATTAATTAAACATATATATATATGTAATTTTAACTCCGACTAAAAATAAATATTTGCTTTAATTAAACATAATCATTTGTTAACTGTTTAAAGTCCCTCAACAACCAAAGAAAGTAGAATTCCCGAACCCAGGTAAGAATTGGCACAGTTGAAAGGATATGGGCAATTATACTTGTTACCTTGAATTAGCTGTACTAAATTGGGTCAAGGTCAACCATCTTAAAATCATTATTCAAATGTATCCAAGGTGACCGTGTCAGTTATGCATCCAGGAAAATTCCGTACTTGCCTTTATTATGATGACATGTATTTTTGTACACCCTGAGGGCTTGTGTGAAACCCAGTTGGTATATGAAGAATAACAAAAGGTTTCACATTTAGACAACAATTAATTAATAGTTTGCTTGGCATTTCCCTTTCACATTTTAAGGTGTGGTTATGTTGTTCCTTATTTTTAACCCTTAATTCCAAATTGAAAACCAAAACCAAATGACCACTGGAGAGGCTAATCAGTAGTTAGATGACATGAAGTAAATTCTTAATGATTAAGAATGGGTGGAGTGAGTGTAGCAATGAGCCCTTTCTTAATCATCACTAAATTACTTCAGGTCAATCTAACCGACTTTGAGTACAACCTCATTGGCTGATACATTGATGAAGCAAAATCTGACGCAGAGATTGTGTATCGGATGTATGGCAGTTGGCGGACCTTCAAACACCAACGAAAGTTGAAATTCTTAATTATGTAAGTTTGGATTGGAAGCGCAAACAAACTTTTAATTAATCGTGGCCTTACATTTACTTATTTTTGTCATTTATATGATCTCATCCCTGATTTGTATTCTCTTGTTTTATTATTTGTTATTGACTCCTTGTTAGGTATACATATGTATTAGGGTTGGATCATATCACCTAGTTACAAACCCTCCAACCCCAATTCATGTAATCAACAATCAGATGTTAGTCGAAACTACTGTTTGCCGTTTTGTGGATTTGATTGCAGTTTGCTATGTGCATTTTAAAATATTTCAGAAAGTGCTGAATATAGTCATTGTAACTTGGCAACATTTTAGCCATATTGCATTTAATGTTGGTCATTTTATTTCGTGGTTATTATTTTCAATTTGTATTACCCAAACAGCTTTACTCTTGAATGACAGTCTTTCCATTTTTATGACTTTTGTTCTGAAAGTTATGGATTACTTATGTTAGTGCAGTCAATGCCAACTTTCCTCAAAGAAACTATAATTATTTTACATTTTCAGATGAAGAAAACGAAGAGATCTGTGACCTGACATATGTTGAGATGAATCGTAACAAGTACATCGTGGGTGTCGGCTGGGATAGGCGTATCAATATCTACAGCGACGACGTCAACGACAGCAATATTCACCATGTTCAGCACCCACTGCCAAACTGGCATGACGATGTGGTAATACACATGGATTTTATGTCTAATCTACATTAACTTAATTAACATGATGCTAATGGGAGCCCCCCTATAATCTTTTTATTTGAATATTTTAACATATATAACATGATTCGAATGGGAGCCTCGCACTGCCTGATCACCAGTCCAAGGTTGATTGTTAGAAATGTTTTAAGTAATCCATTCAATTATTCAACATCTGCTTTCATGTATTGAAAAAATGTTATCCCTCGATTGGTCAAATGGTTTAATTGCAACTAGTTTCATGTTTGCATTCAGATTGTTTAGCATTTAACATGATGCAAATAGGAGCATCACTCTAATCTATATACTTGAGAATATCTTATTAAAAGACATAATCAACAAGATATAAATGGGAGCCTCGCACCGTCTGATCACTTGTCAGAAGTTGTTAGACCCAGGTGGTCATAGTTAAATCCATTTGATTATTCAACCTTGTGCTGTTGATGTTATTATGTAACAATTGAATGGATAAATAACATCCAGCATGTTTTGAATTGATGTATTTTTCAAATTATATTATTTAGTACAGATTTCTAAAAAGCAGTTAAAATGTAGCACGTTTACAAAGTATTTTTTTTTTTAAATTATAAGTTTAATTTTAAAGTACAAATCATTCACTAAAACTGTAGTTAGATATGCATGTAGGACCGTTTGCTTGTAAAGTTGTAAACAAAAGGATTTATGCAATTGTTGTTAACTTTTAAATGTGAAATGTTTAATGATCTGCTCACATCTTTTAATGTTAATAAGAACAGCTGAATTGATTGTATCAAATCAGGTTAGAAATACAGCAGATCACAAGTGTATCCATAAAACTTCCAGAGCATTTATAATTTCAAAGTTAACAAAGCTGACGTTAACATCGTTGTTAACTTTAACAAGATTCTGAACAATCGGCCCATATTTTCAAAAAATTCCCCAACTTACATGTAGGTTATGATTGCTGTTCGTCAGGATATTCCATACCTACAGATATTTTATGAAACACAAAATAAAATTTATTAATAATTATGAATTATTCATAATTCCAGAATCGTGGCCATAAAGAGGACATTCTATCTGTTGCTCAGTGTCCGCCAAACCTTCTCGCTACTGCCAGCTATGACGGCAAGATTATCGTCTGGAACATGGTCTCTGGCCACATCTTTGCCAACCTCATGGCACCAAAACCATCGGACTATGTTGACCAGTCATGTGAGTTTAGAGAAATAAGAAGCAATGTAGTGATTATATTTCATTAAAAGTTTACCGTAATTATCATCTACATGGTCCTTGGTCACATCTTTGATAATCCCATGGAGCCCCTCTGACTAGAATGTTGATGAGTCATGCAAGTAAACATATAAGCCAATCAAATGGCCCCAAAACTGCATGTCAAAGTAGATTTCTTTTTTCATTTTTTATTGGTCCATGAATAGTGCAAATCAACATCTTAAGCCAATCAAATGGCCCCAAAATAAAATGGCTCCAAAACTGCATGTCTAAGTAAATCTCTTCTTTCCATTTCCTTTTGCCGATGAATGGTGCAAGTCAACATCTTAAGCCAATCAAATGTCCCCAAAATAAAATGGCTCCAAAACTGCATGTCCAAGTAAATCTCTTTTTTTCATTTCCTTTTGTCGATGAAAGGTGCAAGTCAACATCTTAAGCCAATCAAATGGCCACAAAACTGCATGTCCAAATAGTTCTCTTTATTTTAAGACAGTGTTTTTGTAGTTGAATTTGCTGTTGATTTGACATTAACTGTTGCAAAATTAGGCAATCATAGTATTTACAGTTGAACCCTGTTCGCTCGAACTCCCATGCAGGGACCGGCGAAAATACATTTACCTGCTGCCTCGGCAAATTTGAGCCAAGTGGGAATGTTTAGCTTCAGTAAAATGAAATTGGTTTTTTACATCTAGTTTGAGCCAACGAGGAATTCGAGCCAAGCGATTTTGAGCCAACTGATTTTGGCTGTATATATATTTTCCTGTCTGTTTGTATGTGAACTATTTTTTCAGTGGATGGAGATCTGAGCATTAACAAGCTGTGTTTCATGGCAACCCGGGCATACAACAAGGATGCAGGCTCCCTGATCTCTAGTGGCCCCAGGGCTCACATCCATATATGGAATGTGTTCCAGGGGGGACCCTCATGGCCCAGTTTGCTGGGGTAAGTTAAGGCTTGGGAGATTTTTCATTTCATTTTTCTTTTGAATACTGTGTACTAAAGCCACAGAAAAATAACCAAGAAATAAGAAAACTACTCCGGTTAGCGCAGTGTCTAGTGCACTCGCTCCTCACCAAGGCGACCCAGGTTCGATTCTCAGCCTGGGCACATGTTAATTTGGTTAGTGATCACCAAGCTGGACAAGTGCGTTTTCTCCAGGTACTCTGGTTTCCTCCACAACACAAGTCCACACTATCACTCAACATTGTCCCAATGAGAGTGAATTAGTATCAAAGTTATCACACTTTAAAAAAATATTCCTCCTTATTTTATTTCAGTCAAACTCTAAGGGTGCTATGGTGAGTGTGATGGAGGTGAACAAGGCCAACACAGTTCTGTTTACGGGTGACAGTCTCGGCTTTGCCTACCTCTGGGACATTGATGGATACGCTGCCACACACGTCGAGTCCGAACCACCAGAAGGTATTGTTTTGTGTGGGATTTGATTTTGTATGAGTTGTAGTCAGATGTTTACCAAAGCATCTGCATATAATCCCAATTTATACAACATTCTCTGTATCAGCATAATATAAAATATCATCAAATGGTCAGATAGTCATTGCATTTTGTCACATTTTCTTGAGATTTTAATAGAATTCATGAATTATATCATCAACGAAAATGATGATAAAACGTTGAACAACTTATTAAGAGCTATTCCATTTAAACATATAAAACCCGGGGGTAAAGGCACTTTTAAATTATACCTGCCCCCTACAGAGGTATATTTACCCTTTCAGGGTCAAAACAAGCAAAAAAAGATACCCACCCATATACTATTTAGATAATTGCCTTCCCCCCGTGGGTTATATGTTTTACTGAAATAGCCCTAAGAAAGTCTACCCAGTCTTTGAAAGGCCTGTGTATATTCCTACTTAAGATTTTGATAATAACTTTTTGCAGTGACGATGACATGGCGAGGTCACGTGAAGAGCGTAACGGCCATCTCTCTGGTGGAAGAACATAAACTGCTGATCACAGCGTCTGTAGACTGCACAGTCAGACTCTGGAATATGGACGGCCACTATGTTGGTAAGTTACACGATATTAAGGAATAGAGGATAATTGTTTATTTGAATGTAAGATCAATAATAATGAATACAAGATTTTCCTAACCAATTTGGCCACAGTACACAACGAAGCATAGTATAGTGTTTATCGAGGTACCCGACAATGATGAGTTCGTACAGATTAAAAAGAAATGATTTAACATAATAAATTCGTATTTATTTTGTATCAACCTGTATTGTAGCCGTTTAAATCTGCATACCTTGAAGCTGAATGACTGTCCTAAAATAAGAGAGCTTCTGTCCCCAGGTACATTTGGTCAGCCTGACCCTTGGGACATTTACAACCAGGGCACATGACAACACCCGATGGTGCCGTATGATGTCCTCATTGACCCCATGAGTCTGCCAGACCACCCTGTTGTCTCTGAGAAACAGAACATGCATCAGATCATTTATGAAGATAAATCTTCTACAGATAAGGTAATTTTTAGTTTATAATTTATATATATAAATACAAGTTGGTCAAGCTTGATAGTGAAAACAATTATAAGCTAATATAAATCACTTTTGAGTCCATTTGCTGGTTAAACATCAGTGCTAGTGTCCTCTGTCCATGATAATGCTCTAGTAGAGCTTGACCCATAACCTCTCTAGTGAGAGGTAGACCCCTACCAATTAGGCCATTTTCACTAAATCTTCGTACGAAATGTTTTTGCAACTGCTATTCCTGAGATATTCCAGTTATAATAGATACTTGTTTGTGCATTTTATTACAGAATTGACCATGTCTGCTCTGAAATTAGATAATTCCTTAATTCAATCTTTCTTAAACTTGGTTAATAATGTCATAATGATCTTGATAATAATCTAAAACAGGTTAAACAGTTATGAATATTTAAATCATGGTGAATCAGCATCATGTTACCATGTGACTTGTAAAGCATTCCATTGGTTTAACAGTTATGAATATTGATATCATGGTGAATCAGCTTCCTGTTACCATGTGACTAATGTAACGCATTCCATTGGTTCAACAATTATGAATATTTATATCATGGTGGATCAACATCCTGTTACCATGTGACGTGTAAAGCATTCCATTGGTTTAACAGTTATGAATTTTTATAGCATGGTGGATGAGCATCCTGTTACCATGTGACTTGTAAAGCATTCCATTGGTTCAATAGTTATGAATATTTATATCAGGGTTGATTAGCATCATTTTACCATGTGACTTGTAAATCTCTTCATTGGTTCAACAGTTATGAATATTAATATCAGGGTGGATCGGCGTCATGTCAATTATGTACATGGACATGTGTACTTGTAAGTTGAGATCTGTATTGTGTTGCGATAGGCTTCATAAACTTACTTCTTTGAGAGTTATAATATGAATATGTTATTTCTTATAACTGTATGTGTCGATTGGTTTGTTCCGGAGTTTTTCGGCAGCATCTGCTACGCTGTGATAGATTTAAACACTGTTATTTATGTTGCACCAAAAGACGTTCTGAATCGAACATTTTATTTGTTGTCACTATGTGTGTATTGTTGTTGAATTCTCTTCCTTTTACAAAGTCATCTTTTAACATTTCCTGAGTACTGTAATAAAATAAATGAAAGTTATGTTTGAATTTTTTATTTCAAAAATGATATATCACATGATATATCACAGGGGCGGTTCAGGATTTCGCTTTAGAGGAGGCACACTTTGGAAGTGCAACAGAGAACGTGCGCTCGCTTCCCAAAGAATAGGAACAATCCATGGGTTTCAATTGGTTAATTGGGGCTTGAAGTAGTCCCCAGGGAAAAACTGAGACATTTCAGTCTGAAGTATTGCATTAACAGGCTTAAAACTAAGCAGTCATATAAGAAACCAATAACTGAATTCTATCGTCTTCAGTACCACAAATCGCTATCAGTTATCGTCAGATCTTTTTTTTACATGACATGTTAAAAGACTAAATGCGCCTGGATTACAAATGGATGTTATTGGATTTTAATTGAAGAATCTTAAAGCTGCACTCTCATAGATTGAGCGTTTTGACAACTTTTTTATTTTTTGTATTGGAACGAGCCAATTTTTGAGAAAATCCATGGAAACCAGTTATATAAGACTGCTGACAAAAATTAGATCGCAGATTATTAAATTCAAGTTCAAAAATTGATGTTTTATGCATTTTTCTTAAACCGTTAGTAACGGAAATATGAAAATCTACGATCTGATTTTTTGTCAGCAATCTTATATCATTAGTTTGCAGATATTAACGCAAAAATTTGCTCTTTCTAAGACAAAAAATAAAAAAGCTGTAAAGATAGTATATCTGTGAGAATACAGCTTTAAATAAATCGTGGGAGGAACCGAGGGAAATACGCAGTTATAGATAATTACGCAGAAAATGGAAAAGTGTCAACTCTAGAAGACCCTGCCTTACATTACGTACTACAAATAGTCAAAAGGTCCTCAGCCAATCCGGGGTTTCCTTTAATTAACTTTACTCTAGAAAGCAATACTTGTGCGAGATGAAAGCAATATTTATGTATCATTGTTCATAAAGGTGTACTCTCAGTAAGTGTTTAATATGAAACTAGCTAATTTAATTTAAAATTTCATAAATTTACATTTCAAATTGGTAATGACAGGCACTTATCAGTTTGGGGGCCACTCAAAAGATTTTTTGGAATATATATATATATTAAGATCACAGCAATTACGCACTTTATACATTTACTCCACACCAATTTACGCAATTTATACATTTAGATCGCACCTAATTAGGCACATTATACATATAGTTTACACCCATTACGCACTTTATACATTTAGAATATACATATTTACGCACTTTTACAGATAGAGTTGGGATCTCTAATCATAGAAGTACTTAGGGTTAACCTATAAGTTAATTATTATTTGTTTTATTGTTAAGTTTCCTCAAGTTAATGCATACTTTGATAAATTTAACCTTTTGCGTTTTATCTTTATTAAGGATTGTTTGGATTGTGAGGTTTGTGCACATAAACTGGTTTAAACCCCCAGTAAATTTACATTTTACAGACCGTTCCAAGGCGGTACCTAACAATTCTTGATAAACATACCTAGTTTTTTTTATATAAAGTATGTCTTCACTGTGCTGTTTGTGGAGTTTTGTGCTGTTCTTCCATGTTTCTTGTTTTTGATTTTATGTTCTATGTCTTTGGCGTTTAACCAGTGCCATTAAACCGGGTTTATGTTTAAATTTTTGCTACTGAGCTTGTTACTGTAGCTTTTCGCATAAATATTAATGAACAATATTGTTTAAGATAGTATTTCTATATTCAAATGCACGTTAACAATACAGACTAAGGTTCCTTAACACGGTATTATTTTCTGTCTTCAACAGTTCCATTAATATCAACATACTTGGTCTAACCCTATAATACCTCTTTCGATATCTTGCTCTATATTTATTAAAACATGGGCAAATTAGTAATTGTATTTATCTTTTAAATCTCTTTTATCAAAGCATTGACAATATCGTTATTCGTGGGAAATTCGAATACGTGCATATCTGCCAGTATGTATTTGTAATGAGTGGGCGGATATTCTTAATTTAGTTATATAATTATGTCCTCAGATTATCTGAAAGAATATTTAAATAAATTTCATAGTCAAGATATGATTAACAATTTTATACACCATTAATGCATTGCTCAAATTAAGATTTGCAGTCTCTCAATTTGCTAATATGTTTTAAAACTCAACAATTCTGATGGGTAACATAGAAAGAGCTAAAAAAGGCATCACACAATTGACATAATGTGTTGGGTGTAAAGTTTAACTTTATACAGTATTTAATAATACATATTACGCCTTCAGTCCTTTTCCAGTTGAATATTGTTCATTTAAAACTAAAATTGCTTGTATAAGTGAACTCTGTACCTAAGTATGTAAAACTAAAAATAAATTGCCGGACTTCTGGCAGTGTTTACGAGCCTTGGAATATTCACAGAATCCTACAGCCGTGTTAAATGAGTCTGACGTTAACAACTATTACTGGGAAGCCTGTGTCACCCAGTGCAAACACGGAGTATCTTCTTACTCGACAGAAGCCTCAAGAAGAGCTAAACGTCACAAGAAGTATCATAACAATGTTTAATACCGCAAAAAGCTTTAACTTGATGCAGGAACATATGCAGAAGGAAGGAACTCTTGTAGAATTATGTAAAAGAAAATGCCAAGGGCCATCTTGATGATGTCGGCCAAAAAGCGTGGCATAGTAACACGGCGGAAGCAATTTAACCAAACATCACCAAAGTAACAGAGGGAAATATAAAATGGCCTTTTACCCCGTCACATTCGTGGCAGAATGTCTGAAATAGGTCTGATACTCCACGGAAAAAATGTGCAGCTGCATGCACGTACACACACATTCACACCCTAACACTCATTAAGTTGTTCAAAGCAATTCACTTACAAAATAAAAAAATCGATCGATCAATCAATCAATCAATCAATCAATCAATTCAATCCAAATTTGCAAGTTGAAGTCGGGAACATTTTGTTTGTGGGCGACATCTGATTGACTTGGGAAATTAGATTAAAGTTTAAGGGCAATTTTATCAGGAAAAAGATTTAGGGCAGGTTGGGACTTTACTTATGACTTCTATACCCTTTATTCAATTTCCTTCATACTTCTTACAATGGTTGATGGCCATCGAGCGATTATATTAAATAACACTATGTTATCCTATATACAATTTAAGGCCCTCGATCGAACATTTGGTTCAGGTTTTAAGGCAAAGTTAGCTCTAATAACGTTTATTCAACGGATATCAAACTTCTTATAGTTGTCCAAGGCCATCACTCAATTATGATTTATAACTCCTTAATATCCTCATTACAAATTATCACTCTTGACCGTATATGAAAGTTTGGTAAAAGTTTTATGGCAAGTTTTGATTTTCTGTTATAGATGATATACCCTTCATACGGTGGACCGTATATTTTACACGATGGTTGGAGGTCATCATACAATTGTGTTACATTAGTCCATTTGAGCTTAATTGAAAATTACGGTCCTTTATCGATTTGTGTTTTGCCTTCATGTTTCCTTTTTTGTTTTTGACAAGCGCATAATATCAATGAAAAATGTTGCTGTTGCTGCTGCTGTTGCTGCTGCTGCTCTGCTGCTGCTGCTGCTGATGATGATGATGATGATGATAATGATGATCTTAAGAGGTCTATCGTATTGGGCTTGTACAGACATTTAATAAATTGATTGAAACAATGATACAAGTGTAATACAAGATATAAATGCTGAACATTGTGTCTCGTAAGAGGGTCATCGTTACTGTTTTGGCTACTGGGCTTGTTCTAACATTTTATTATATGCAAACATTCATATAAAGTTTACTAGAAACTGACCTTGTACGATAATAACCTATAAGCACATGATCATTCAATCGTATCAGGTGAACTTGAATCTGTACATGTAAGATAATAAGTTATCAGCACATGATACTCATATGATGGTGTAATATTATCACTAAATAAATACAAACATTCTCAGCGATTAAAATAACCTGTGATAAGCAGGGAGAAACTTAAAGAGTATTTGCTCTTTAGGAGGCAACTTAGCTAGTGCTCCTCCTCGCCAAAGTCCTTAAAAACGTGATGTGATGGTTCGGAAACATTTCAGCAAATGCTAGACTAAATGCGTGCTTTTTAGTGTTATTGATATTTCCGTATACCATATTGACATGAAAGTTCACTTGGAAACTTATAGTAATGTCGGTTGAGGGTCCTCCCCAGTCTTTATCCGGTACATCTAATTACAGGTATGTTTATAGTTGTATTTATAATTATACTTCTACTTCTACTTCTCCTTATACTTAAATACTGATCATGTGATTAATAAATGGGATGCAATGTCGCATTAATACTGAATTGTATGTTGTAACTGTTGTAATTGTTAACTCTTTTGTCTCCTGCGTATGATAACATACAAATAAGGATCGCGTTGTGGTAACGCATTTAAACTGTTTTGAATACGCAGCAATATAACAAAAGTGCTTCATCTATGTAAGATATAATTTTGGCAATCAACAAAAAATGGAGCGAGCGTAGTGAGGCCGCAGGCCGTGAATCCTTTCACCAGATTATGTCAAAATGAACTTATTTGGTGTTCGCATTTAACCCAAAATCGTTTGCGTAGTCACAATGTTTTTCGGAGCGAAATTAAACCGCTATTACATGAGCCTGAATTAACGAGTGTCGGGCGATGGTAAATTCTCAAGGCTTTGAGAATAGGTTAAAAAGCAAATAAAAATGATAGAAGTTTGTACCGAAAATGGAAAATTACTGAACCATGAACGTTTATGGCTCTTTTCGTTTAAAATAAACAAAATGTTGATACTTAGATTATTATGATTACCTAGGTATATTTTCATACTGTACTGGGATGAACTTTGTTAGTTTTCTTCTTCATGATGATCAACTGAAATCGTTTGATTGGCTTGGCTGTTTATATTATAAAAATGCATATTAAAAAAAAGAGTAAATAACATTTTGTTTTTAATATTGCCACAAACTTTTAATAATAAACTTTTAATTGTGAACCAACATGATTTAATAGCTGTTTTGTTTACACATCTAGTTTAAATTTTAGCTCATGACGTAAGCTTTATAGACAACCTCAGTCTTAATTGTCAACCATTATAACTCCGCGCATGCGCAGAAGGCAGACCGATATATGAACAATAGATTACTTAACCAAGTTACGTAGAACGACACGTTTTATATATAAATGTTGTTATCACCGTCATATTGGCTACATAATATGGCGTTACAATAAATGGGCTAAATCCTCGATACAAAGTGAAAGTTACTAAAACCACTTTTAAACCCATTTATAATATTTTAAACGTATTGCAAATATTAAAGGAAATACTACAGGATCCAAACAAATGTTACTTAATCAAATCTTATATACTCTCACTTAAGTTGGGAAGAAATCTAAGTAAAAGGTGGATGAAATTAAAGCTTCTTGATGGGAGGCACTTGTTGCACAAACTACTAACCAAGGGTATCTTTCTTAATCGAGTACTTGTTTGCCCACTCAACCCAAATTCAATGTCATATTCAGTAGTAATACTGCTGCCGGGCTCGAAATAGCAATGCATCATGCGTTTCCATAAGCTTTCCAATACAGAGGGCGTATATAGAAGACGGGATGGGGCTATATCTCATTTAGAGTTACTATTGGACAACAATTATTAAAATCTGTGCTACCTCTACTAATTGTATGCACTACTGTGGTAGTTGTTATGGCATTTTTGTTGTTGTTGGTGGTGGTGGAGGTGATGATGATGGTGATGATGATGATAATGATGATGATGATTATGCTGCTTCTGCTGCTGCTGCTGCTGCTGATGATTATGATGATGATGATGATGATGATGATTATGATGATGACAATGTTGATGATGATGATACTGATATTAAGAGACCCATCGTATAAGGCTTGTACACACATTTTAAAAACTGATGGAAATAATGATCAAAATTTTATAGGAAATAAACATGCTGAACATTGTGTCTCTTAAATGGGTCATCGTTACAGTTTGGGCTACTGGGCATGTTCTAACATTATATTATATACAAACATTCATATTAAGTGAACAAGAAACTGAACCTGTTAAATAATTATTTATCAGCACTTGATCTTTCAATCGTATCATGTGAACTTGAATCTGAACATGCAAGATAATAAATTATCAGCGCATGGCCATTCATTACGTAGTAGGCTGAAGTAATTTGAACACCAATAAAAAATGAATTTTCTGTAAAATTAAACTGTTAAAGGTTTCATGTATAAATGTCTCATTTCTCTATGATATTTAATCCTGATTTAAGTTTAAGCATTTGCTATTTAAGGGGAGGCTTAATAGATTTGAACGCTCGTGCATACCTGAATATGTCTAGGTACGCCAACAGGTATTTGACGTAGTAGTTGGTATTACATTTAAAGGATAGTATGAGTGACCAGGCTTTGTTCGAAAGTATTATGTTTGTCAGTTTTTGGTTATAAAATGACCATAATATATCATTTTAGACTAAACACTGAATCAAATTCCTGTGGGTACGCCCAAGATTCTATGCTTAACATAGAAAGTGTTCCCAGTCTTTAAGACTTTAACAAACACTTGCCTAAGTTTACCAACGATATCCATACATCTGTTATCTTAAGAAGTTTAACCCTTTTTCAATTTACCATTTGCATTAATTATGACACCGTCACGATCATGCTTGACACATTTCACTTTACTTTGTGTGTTGTCTTGAATAATGAAAGCCGAAAATCGCACAATATTCGCCACAACTGGCATATTTAGTTTTTTTGGTAGCCCTATCATAATACTTCTGAGTGACCTGTTTCACATTCCCCAGCGCTGCTTGTTTATTGCTTGCCACATCCTTGTCTGAGCGCTGCTTGTTTATTGCTTGCCACTTCCTTGTATGGTGTTTTCTTGCTTCTTTTTTTGGTGTATTATATGACTGTGAAGCAAGTGCCATCATGCAATTCATACATTTCAGATAGGCCAATGTCGCTAAATACAGTCTTAAAACTATTAAAATAGCATATCAGCTATTTGATATATCTATTTGACTAGCACAAATAGTATTGCGAAAGTAAACTTGATCAAACTGATTTTTGAATTACTCCATGCTCTTTGGCGCCTATGCACAACTGAGTAGTTGTGCGATGCGAGTTTCATTAAAAAAATTGAATGAGTAACATCAATCGTAAAAGAATTCGGCTATCTCCAGCGAGCTATCGAGTTAGACAATTATGTTGATAGGTTAAGGGCCGGTAGCGATGCAAAAGTGGGTGGGAAGGTCAAAAACTAAAACGTTTTACAAATACATTTTTAAATAAGTTTCGAGGAACAATCTTTTTTGGGTGAGACTCTTATTCTTGGTCACATGTTTCGGGTAGGCCTCGAGTTCAACATTTTTTACAAAAGAAGATTTTAACAGATTTTGGACTAAAAAGCATTCACATTATTACGAAAATGTCTCTCAACATAAGTACATCGTTTTTATGTCAAAATGCCCCAGACTACTAATTGAACAATGTCTTGAGAGATCTTGATGACGTCTTGTCAAATGAGAAAGTTATTCAGAATAATAATGAAATTTTGAGGATAATATTCTTTTCCGGATTACAAAAATGCAAGTATCTTTTTAAAAGTAGCTGCAGTCAACACATAGCCACACGACATTGTTGACTGAGCTGTTCCGATCATTTTTAATCACACACATTTTCTCTTTGTATTAAGACATTTCCAGGAAAGCGTAAATGCTTTTTGATTGGAAATCTGATAAAATATTCTTTTGTAAAAAAATGATTAGCTCCTAATTACAGCTTTTTATGTTGCATCGGATATATAAGTCATTTTTGTTAAAAATTGAACGTCAAAACTAGATAGAAGTTGATTATTTAAAACACTTAAACTTTTGGTCCCTCAATCAACTTTTGCAACGCTGCAGACCCTTAAATAAGATTAACCTGTAGGGTGAAGTTTCACTGAGATTCTCCAAAGGATCACCACTGTTCATTTTTTAAAAGTTTTACGTGAGCGGACACCGGTCATTAATTATTACTATATTCGCGAAAGTGCTTTAGTTACATTTTGACACGGTAGGGATCATTATGGGTGTTGCACTTGAGTCCATCAGCTATCAGTCAAAAACTGCTTATTATAAAACTTATTGAATTTACATTTTGAAGATCATGCACATTTTTTCTAGATATAATTGGCTGGCTATGATTGACCGATCTTTTTTACTTATTTGATTGATTTATTGGAACCGTATCCACCGTATGTTTTTAATATTTAACAGCTGTAAGGCCTTGGCTCTTTCGCCAGAAAAAAGAGCCATTAGCATACAGAGTTTTAAAGAAATCAGCTTATCTGTTGTTTACTGATTTTTGAGATATCTTATGACCACAGAGACATCCCATTTGTGTACAAAGCGAAGCAGGGCCGGGGCACGCTAAATGCTCCTTTCATCAATCCAGAACTTACCCACCGAGCATTAACTGTTTTGTAAAACAACAAAGGAGGAAATAACATACTCGCATAACTAAATCACATTGTTTGTCAATCGCTCTCATATGCGTAGCTAGGGCCGATTTGGGATTACGCAGTTCGAAATTAGTTCATTGACGAAGAGCATTTTAACCCATTCACCTCCTATCCTCATTCGGTGTTGATTTCAAATGCGGGTTGTTGTTTTTTGGTATGACAAAATTATTACGCACTTGTGTATTTGCGTACAGTCTACGCGCATGACTATAGGTTTAAATTTTAAGGAAATTAATAAAATGTGAAACAACATATTAGGAAACTGAAACATTATTTACACTGCAATAAATGTTCAACTTATTGATAAACGTTTTATTTTGCTTTTCAGCTGAATTCCTCCGTTATAACAACAGCAATTGCATTGTCTGAAAGACCTTGAATTTGGTAATAATCCTCGACACACTGCGTACTTACACCTTTTGTTTTCTGGTATAAAGGGTGTTGTTTGTCTTTTGTATATGCCAGTATAAGAAGGAGCTTTTGTGTTGGAATTCGCTACATTGACTCGAAACACATTTCCATCAGCAACGGACAGCAAGCAATCCTTCTGCCTTGTCGTGGGCAAATAATAGCTTTCAGTCTATCAGACTGAAAAGTGAGTAGTGAAAGCATAAAATCCATATTTGGACCAGTCAACATGAAATGCATCTACACTTACAGATCCTGGATCTATATCCAGGAAAAGTAATAGCCTTTCTGGTGATTCAGCCTAATAGCAAAAAGGTATATCAGTCTGAATATTAAACTGTTGTGAAATCCTTGTATTGCCGTGAAATACTCTGCTAGTTTATATGCAAGGTAATTGAATTTTTCTGGTACATGCTCCGCAGTTAGCCTTATATCATGCTGACAAGCATATTTCTAAAGTGCACGTTACATAGCATTGTATTGGTTTGAGCGAGTACCACCCAAATGATTTATATATGCGACTACCGTGGACTTGTCAACTCTTACTTTGATGTGTTTTTCGGCTTTTAACCCAAGTAATTCAGCGTTAATTTCTAAATAATGTTTGTATAGCTATCGTATTAGTTTGCACTTTCTGTTTTGAAAGTGAAATGGTCATAGTCATTGAATGAAGAATTAATTCCAAAAAGATAAGTTAATTTCTAAATAATGTTTGTATAGCTATCGTTATAGTTTGCACTTTCTGTTTTGAAAGTGAAATGGTCATAGTCATTGAATGGAGAATTAATTCCAAAAAAGACAAGTTGCTGTCTCGGTATAAACTCTGATTTCTCATGGTTCATAATGAAGCCTATCTTTGCAAGCAATTCTTGCGTATTTCGGCGTAAGTAGTAGCTTGTAGATTTAAGTCATCAAAATACACCACAGACTGAAAACTTTTCATACGTAAACATGAAAATAGATGCTTGAGAAGTTTGGTAGGCCTCCGTGGTGCACAGGCTAAACCGCCTGAAAAGTTTAATGGTAGAGCTTACCTTATAATGGTAATCGTATGTATTTCCAAAATTGTTTAGATACGTTCACCGTGTAATTTGCAGCTTTAAAATTCAATATTGACGCCGTGAAACAACAAGGTGTTATAAGCCGAGAGCAAATAAAAAATGTTTGTACTCGACATTCTCATTAAGGTATTTTAAACTAAATATCACTTTATAAGTACCATTAGATTTGGGCCTAAAACACTGTCGAAATGAATTCTCGATCACAATGTTCTGGCGGCTAAATGACTCCGTTAAGTAAATATTATTCTTTATTTTACCATCCAGCACTACTGATACTTCTGAATTTAATTTGGATTCACGTACATGTGTCTGATTTGGCATTTCAGTAAATTAAATGGTACAGCCATGGACAGTGTCTAACAGCGTGTCAGTGGTCAGTTTTTTTCCATTTTGTACCAAACTGATTTAGTCTGCCTCCTTGTTAATGAATGAAAACAATGTAAGAGTGACTCACGTCGGTTGCATCGCAGATTTAGGTTAATGTCTTGTATTTTGTTTGGGATTCACATTGGACTCTCCCGTGGCCTATCCTCGTCGATGATGTGCCCTCCCCTCTGTGTCTGAGGGAATCCTGGTGGTTATGGGCGGTGTCCTAAAAGGACCTGATTTATGGAAAGCACGGTCTTTCATGTAGGGTGTATGTCTATATTTCCCTACACGGAAATTTATTCAAATTTTGAGCAACTCAGTAATCGATTTTAACTGGCCAGTATTATTGTCCGCGAATAACATCTGAGTGACATGATTGGTATTTGAATATATTGCCTGATTTTCATCGTTCAAGTTGCTCTTGATAGATTCACGCCTGTATGCATTTGTATCTGCATTTTCCACAATATCAACTAATGTTGTCATAAGAGCATCCAAATTTGTTTTTTCTTGGCAATCTTGTCAAGCAACCAAACCATCAATGACCTGCGCGATAGGTACCATAGGTATAAGTGAAAATTGCTATATCTTTTGAAATCGAAAACAGAATGCGTTTTGGCTTCCAAATCCTCGATATTTCAGGATTCCTTTTGGATGATTCAAATTTGGGACGTCGGCTGGGACGGGGAATTTTTCTACTAAATCAGTTAATTATTTGTCTTTCATTGTCTTTTCAATTATTGTCTCTGTCAATTAGACCATTGGTTCTGCGATTAGTGAGCCCTTAGCTTCACTTTATGACAAAGCCGTGACTAAGACCTTAAATATAAAAGCCACCCAATCAGGCAACAGCTTGCCTGGTCTACTACATCAGGCCTTGTAGTGCATGCTGTTTTGAGCCTCCCGTTAACTTATTATATAAATAAATGATTTTATAACGATTTTATATCAGGAATTACCTTTTAAAATGTCCATCGCCGAATTCCAAACCTAAATTATAGATCCATAAATGAGATTAATACTTACGGAACTTAAATTTCCATTTGCATGCCATAGCGTAAAAGAATCCGCGCCTGCCTCTTGATACATTCAAGATTATGACTGCCCTTTTGTACCGCGTTTGAGAGTGTTTACTTTGCTTTCTTCTTATCACTAACTCACACGGCATTCACAAACATCAGAGATTTGATAATGATAAATCTATCGTTGTACGGATAACATCGTCATACTATTGTACGGTAATGCTCACTTGTTAACAAGAAGGCGTAACTTAGCCGCGTTATATAAAAAAATATAGTGTGCTGACAATGATTTTTACATAAAAACACAGTATTTATTAGTCGTTGTAATTAACACTGCCACTGACGCGCTTGCGTATAAATTCAATAACTCGGTAAATGGATACAATAACTATTACTTAAAGGTGTTGATTTCCGAATTACAAACCATACACATATATTCATTTACGAATTTGATACTGCCTGATGCGGGCAGCTTGACTTTGTCTTTATAAAATAACGTCGACTTTCACTGTGACCGTATCTCGTAAAAAATCTCTTTATTCCCCAAACTCCATACAATAAAAAATATGACCTATTCAATTTGTTAAGCCCAATAGCTAATATTATCAAGATCCAACCTTTCTAATACTACCATAATCAGCAGTCCTTACTCTTAAGTATAATTCCTAAATTGATCTTTACACAGCTCATTTTTCATTCATTTATAAAATCCTTATTTTTTCCTTGATTTGCTTTCTAGGCGCAAATACAAACTAATGTTTGATATTTACCCATCTTCGTTCTTATTTCCAGTCTACAATAAACGTCAAAACTTACATTTCATGTCTTTTTTAACTTAAATACATGTACTCTATGCATCAAAATGAAATCGAGTCGATCATATTAAAACGTGTTATAGAAACTGTATACACTTTGCAATTTGAATCAGTTCTTGAAAATACCAGTACAGTCCCGGAATGTTTAACGTTGCAAAATCAGCCGTAACATTTCTGTAACGATCCAAGGACACTGACACTATTGCTACGCCATCTATCGATATGGACTCAGACGTAGGTTTAGAAATAGCTACAAAGTAAACATTTTATATATTCCCGATGTCGGGCCGATATGGAACACTTCATCGGCCCGACATTAGCATTTACATCGGGCCGATGTCGGATGTGCAACACGGTTCGACCTCGGGCCGATGTCGGCATATTTTTAATAGCCGACATTTAACCAGCTTGGTGCCGAGATCATATTTCGTCCCTATTCTCATTCAGCTGGATTGTCATGCTCAATGACAACAGAACATGATAGGTAAACAAAATATTTGGTCTTGGTTTGTCTTCAGAGATAAAACAAAATGCAGAGAAAATATACCGTAAACCTACAGGCATATTATATATTGACAAATTCCTACATAAGAAAATAAGCCATTTGATATTACATTTTTTTATTATTAGTCCTTTTAATATTTAAACGAAGGGGTTATCACGGAATTTGGATAATACCCCTGAACAGTATTATCAAAATGTTGTTATAATTCATAGACATGTCATAATACACACAGACTGTCACTGTATAAATGAACAAACAAAATACGACTTGAAATAAGAGTTATATCATTGAACAATACTTTAGTTAAAGCTCCTGCATTAAAAATTAAGGGTTTTTAACATAATACTGTTTTGTATTTTTCATCCCGGTGCCTGCCTCATTTCCCTCCTCATTTCCCTTCCACCATCTCTGTCCGATCCACTCCCCATCCAGGCGGTTTATATCTCTTGTACCTGTGTCGTGAGAAACGACGGAATTTCAGGACAGCCTCTGAAATAAGTGCATGTACTATCAATACGTAGGTAGAGATAAGTTTTTTCAGGATATGGGTATTTACAAAATGCATTTACAAGGAATTTGTTATTATTAATTTTTAATTGGGTTTTTGTTAAATGTGAATTATTTTTCTGTTGTTTGTATAAAATTTGCCTACATCCCTTCGCATATTCCTGGGGGATTATATACTTGAACTATGCTTGTAAACAAAGGTTAAGAATGGTGTATACCTGTAGAGATGGTGCAACTGTTGGGGGATATTGTATATTGTAGTAATTGTTGTGATGCTTGCAGAACAGTCCTGCCATTGTCACTGTCACCTTCAAATGCCTTGTGGTGTTGCCACTTACATTTATTTATCCTCATCTGATTTAAACACTCTTCCGCTGAAAATGCATCACATTATGTTACAATGACAAATGCATTAACCGATTATCCTGATTATTTCTCAGCTTTAGGTAAATTTAAAGGCTGGCATAGTCAACCTGCTTTTCCTTAAGAGTGAAATAGCCTAAACCACCTGCTTTCGATCATAATTCATGAACAGATGTATCATAAATTACTTTGCTTCATAAAACCTATATAAATGCACACCATCCTGACAGACTGATTGTAACCAAAATAGTATGAATAAATTCAATATAAATGGTTACATTGGGGCATAAAAAAATTCCTCCCCTATTATCGCCTTTATTCCTCATTTTAAGGGTCTCAATTTGCAGTTGTCCTCTCTCTGCAACTTCGATCTTTCCACAATATACGATACTGTGAATTAAAATGTGTCAATTATGGTTCGTAATTGATAACCAAATCTTCTTTTTAAATTTGTCTACAATGGAAGCAGATAAATTAATCGTTTAAACTCAACCAAATCATCAATGTAATACTTTGCTTTTGTGTGCACATTCTACCTAAATGTTGATTTTAATGAAACTCATAAAACAACAAAGTGAACTAGTCGCTAAAATATATTTCACGAATTCCCTTTCAACATATTTACTCAAAATAAAAGTATTTATTATTTTCGAGAATAAAACTAAAGATTAACAGAATTGTACTATAATAATTCCTCATATTCATGCGCACAACAACAATTCAAACAGTACATACAATTAATAAAAACCAAAACTGTGATTTGACTTTCATCTTCTCTTTGAAATGGCACAATTACCGCAGCGAATATAAAACTAAATAATTTCGTAGATAAAAAATCAATTCAACATGAGCTAAAAAAATAATTACAGAACTAATTAAAAATAACCATATAAACTTAAATTGGTCTGATGATGCTGATGATGATGATGATGATGATGATGATGATGATGATGATGATGATGATGATGATGATGATTATGTTGATGATGATGATGATGATGATGATGATGATGATGATGATGATGATGATGATGATGATGATGACAATGATGATGATGATTTTTTTACGGTTGTCTGTGTTTCGTTTTGTGCTTGGTTAGGTCTTGGACTTTGCGTCGCTTCAGGGACTCCTGGACTCGTACACATATCTGATTATTTAATGTAAACATTGGATCACTTGTACTAGAAACTGTACATCCTTAACATTGTGTCTCTAGCTTAAGAAGGCCAATGTTATAGATTTAGCTACTAGGCTTGTTCGCACATGTTGATATTAGAAATGCAAACAATCTTATCAAGTGTACATAAAACTGTACAAGTTAGATAAAAACTTGATCAGCACATGATCATCCGGTGGAATCAAGGGTACTTGAATGTGTACAGGAACTATAATAAGACATCAAGGCATGGTCGTAATGCGGTCATCTATTACTAAATAAATACAAATTAATTAATGTCCAGCAATTAGAAAAGCATATTACTAGCAGGGAGAGACCTTAGAATGGTTGCACTTTAGGGCGCATCTTTGCACGTATCCAATAATTTCCACACACTCTTGACAATGTAATACAATGTGTTGCGAATAGGCTGTTTATCAAAACGGTACGGGTCTATGTAAACACCTGGCCAAAATGCATTGTTCGCTCTGAAAACTGAGCATTGTTATGTCAATATCCGTACCAGGATAACAAAAAGTCATTAGGAAGTTTCTGTACGGAGTTAATGCACTTATATTGTCAAAATTCAACCAAACTCAAAATGATAATGTTCTAAGTCATGGTTATATAACATTCAACCCTTTCTCATTTTAATATACATGTATTCACAAACAGCAGTTTGAGTGTGATAAACTTCAAATGAATGGTCTTCTGCTTTCGAGACATATCACCCGTTAACAATTTAGTGGAAATTAACCTTAAACTGTATTCTTTTCTTAAGATTTATCAAGTGAGTCACTCCTACCATCTAGCATCAAATAACTATGAATTACTGCAGTTTAAGAATGTCAGAAAATCTCAAAATGCTAGGAGGTACTTTATGTATCATGCACTAAAAATATTACTAATTTTGCTGACAATATCAGAGACAGTAGCGTACAAAGGCATCGTTGCTCGTATGATTGGGTCGATCCCTTCCCACGCATTAGCCATTCAAATATTTGCCCGGCAACCCTCCTAACAATATTAGCACCACTGTATAAAAAGGTTAATTATGTACGTACTCGTACGACATTGATAAAAAACTTGCCTTAGAAACACACAAGTATTTGTATATGTCCAGTAGATATCAATGATATACTGAAACAATCTTAAAATAACAAATATTTATATTCAAAATGCCGACTGAAATCTGTTTGGGTTAAAATTAAAATACGGAAAAGGAAAAAAACTATCAATTTGATTTTCTTTTCAATCATTAGAAAATCGAAAAAGGATATGTATGTTCCTTTTTCGATTTTTACTTTCATTAGTAAAAAACGAAAAACGAAAAGACGGTATATACACGGACCTATTAGACCTCCTATTTTAAACGTGTTAATATAACTAAAGAAAATGTATAATATAAGCTACATGTAGGATTTCACCATATTTGAACTCAAGCCATTTCCTTTATGCTCTTTTTATCATAACGAAGAAATTATAACGTTTTATTTAAACAAAGCGTGAACACCAAGCAAAGTTCACGGCGTGGCTTAAGATAACATCAGTAGTCTTAAGTAGGCCAAGGCTTACGGCAAGCCCATATCGGAGTTTGAATGTGCTAATTAGACTTACTGTCAAGTTGAGAAGTGGAACAAAAACGATGGGTTATTACTAGCCGATGGGGAATTTCTACCTGAAATTCTCGACTTTCCAATAGACCATAATCCTTTGCGGCATGGTGACTTCCGGTTTATTTCCGGGTTATGACGAAGTACAATAACAGCGATTAATACGGACAAATTATCATTCCAGGTTTGTTATAATTTATTTATTTTTATTAGATTTGTCATTTTAATGAGTTTATATTACATTATTGTGATATTATTTGAATGTCATGAGCTATAAATCGCTTGACTGTTTACTTGGACAGTTAGTTCTGGTGGGTGAGGTAGATGGTTCAGAAAAGACTGCAGTTACTATTCTTATTGGAGTTTTATAAACAACAAATTCTCATCTATTCTAAAACATTTGTTTTGAAAATTAACACAAATAATACATTAGTCTGTTTTACTATCTGACAGTCATAATCTAATGAGGAATCTGTATGTACATTACCAGGTATAATTAATAGTCTTATGAATGAACATAAATAAATCATCATCAATATAAATTATGATATTTATACTGCTGTGTGTATTTTATTACTATGTAATAAACATTTTACTTAGAGTAATTATGTCATGCTGTCACCTGTGTAGTCTTCTGAATCATTAGTTATTTTCAAATATTATGATGGCCACCGGACTAGTCGCATACCCCCAGGCCTGGAATTAAATCGGGTTCCAGATTTTCTTAAAACCCATTCATAAATAAGTCTGAGAGTAACTTACTTTTTTTATAAAAATATGCTTTTTATGTTCCATTCCTTTCTTTACAGATATGATTCAAATATGCTGATGTTATCTACTGAGATCATTACTTTCAATGAAAAACATCACTACAATTGGTTGGGCTGCTAGATTGGTAGCAACGTGATGGACAGCTAGTACCTGACATGCTATTGTTGGTTTGGCATCTATTGCTTACTGGGCCGCTATATTGGATGGACCATACGTGTTGGTTGAACAATTATAAATGGTTGGACTGGAAGTGTTGGTTGGACCACCAGTGTTGTTTGGACTGCTTGTTGGACAGAATGTGTGATAGACAACTAGTGTTTTTTGAATCACTCTTGGGTCATATTGATTTGATTCCCATTGTTAGTACTTGTTGGATCTCTTTTGTTGGTTGAACTGTTGTTTTTTTTACTGTTATTATTGATATACATACATGTATAATATGTTAAGTGCTTAGTACTCAACACTTATTATTATTATTGTTATCATAAGAAATATTATTATTCAAAACTCATTAAATATATAAAATTAAATATTTTTTTATGTCCTTGTACTTTAGTTATGTTTTACATTTACAATGTGCATCATAATGTTTTATTATATGAACAACTCTTTTTATAGATATTTAAATAAACATTAATTCTGTACAACCATTTTTTGTTTCTTTTGCTACAATTTGTATGATAGTGTCAGACATTTTCTACAGAAATGATAAATTTGTCATAAAAAAGCACTGCAAAAAAATCAGAGTTTATGGTAACTTCTTTAAATGCTGATTCTCATCAAAATGAATAAGTTGAATTACAGCATTGAATGTATGATTCTTCATTAAATTTGATGAGATCTCCTGCCAACTGACCTTTAGGGACATGCACCTTTAAAACTGCAATCTAACAGATTAACTGATTTTGATATCATTGCCTTCAATTCAGTCAGTCATATAAGATGATTCACAAAATAACAGACCTCAGTTGTTTGAAACACTGTCAAAAGACTCCATTTTCTTAAAGCGTTAGAAACGCTTCTAACCATAAATATATCCATTTTCAAACAAAGACATTTTTTTTGTCAAAACGGTCAAGATAATTCTGTAAAAATGTTTTCTGATCTTCCATCAGCAATCTTATATCACTGGTTTTCAGACATTTTTTGTCAAAATGGTCAGTCTGAGAATGCAGCTTTAAACTTGAGCACTGTATTTACAATGATGAACAATTTTAGTTATGAAAATTAAAATACATAGGAGCAGATGTACATGTATTGAATCATTCAAGTCTTGAAATATTATGTATGATCTTGCTGGACATGAGCCTATTGTTTCTGGAAATTTGCATGTGTACCAAGTTTCATTTAAATCTCAAGGCTGTTTGAATTTGGGCCAAGAAAATATTCGGCCTACAGTACTGCGCTAACGACACCTAGGCTTATTGACTATAACAATACTAAAGTAACATGATAGGAAAAAGCTCGAACCAAGGGCTGTCGGAAAAAGGACCGTATCCACCGTATGTTTTTAATATTTAACAGCTGTAAGGCCTTGGCTCTTTCGCCAGAAAAAAGAGCCATTAGCATACAGAGTTTTAAAGAAATCAGCTTATCTGTTGTTTACTGATTTTTGAGATATCTTATGACCACAGAGACATCCCATTTGTGTACAAAGCGAAGCAGGGCCGGAGCACGCTAAATGCTCCTTTCATCAATCCAGAACTTACCCACCGAGCATTAACTGTTTTGTAAAACAACAAAGGAGGAAATAACATACTCGCATAACTAAATCACATTGTTTGTCAATCGCTCTCATATGCGTAGCTAGGGCCGATTTGGGATTACGCAGTTCGAAATTAGTTCATTGACGAAGAGCATTTTAACCCATTCACCTCCTATCCTCATTCGGTGTTGATTTCAAATGCGGGTTGTTGTTTTTTGGTATGACAAAAATTATTACGCACTTGTGTATTTGCGTACAGTCTACGCGCATGACTATAGGTTTAAATTTTAAGGAAATTAATAAAATGTGAAACAACATATTAGGAAACTGAAACATTATTTACACTGCAATAATTGTTCAACTTATTGATAAACGTTTTATTTTGCTTTTTCAACGTACGTCGACTTGCGACGCTGTTTTGGTAACATTCACAGGGACATGCTTTTATACAAACTACTACTTAACAAAATATATGAGAAGTTTTATATTTCAGTAAAGAATGTTTACGCAAATTCTCTATCTTGTGTCCGGTTTAACACTTCGAAAACGGACTGGTTTTTTTGTGTCACTGGTGTGAAACAAGGTTGCACATTGTCACCGACGCTTTTTGCATTTTTAGCCAATGTTCTCGTTAAGGAAATCAACTTCCGAAGATGTGGCATCGCTATCGGGGACAGTCAAATTTGTATCCTCATGTAAGCTGACGATATAGTGTTAATGACACCGAAGAAAAGTAGCAAAACATGCTTGAAGCCCTCAACAGTTACTATACACGTTGGTGTGTCGTTGTCAATACGTCTAAGTCGGAATACATGAATTTCCGGAAAGGCCGCACACAGCGAATTCAACACTCATTTCGAATTGGCGAAAGTGAACTTGAATTTGTTAACAAATATAAATACCTCGGAGTAATTTTCCATGACAAAGGCGATTTTATTTTCACATGCAATGGCACAAAGGGCATAAACTAAAAGACATTGGTTTCAGGCCATACGAGAATTAAGTTGTATAATTCTTGTGTTGTACCTGTATATTACTGGACCTCAGTGGAGATTCAAGCAGTTCCAATCCTCACACAATGTCCAAAACCGTTGATAAGATATGCCCTTGGCGTACATAGATTCGCCCCTGTTTCCGCGCTTACTGGCAACACTGGCTTATATCCTAACCCGTAATAGACGTTGGATTAACATGTTGCGCCTCTGGAATAGGCTCGTGCTCATGAACCTAAACGGACTGTGCACCCAGGTGTTTTAAATGGACTATAACAGGTGAACTTGTAATTGGTAAAGCGAGTTTCAGAAGATCGTGACACACATAGGGCATATAGACAGTTTCAATAACAAACCACTATATAAACATTTTGTCAAGAGGGGTCTAATCTATGTCGAAATTAAGAACGTATACGGTATTAAAGCGATACTTTAAATACGAAAGCTATTTGGACTTAGGCCTGACCAAAAATGAACGTTCTTTGCTGGCCCAAACACGTACTGGTATGTTACCTTTAAGAATAGAAACTGGGCGGTATCTATCTAGGTGAACCTTTGGATGCAAGATTTTGTAGACTATGCGAAGCCCAAGAGGTTGAAAATGAGTGTCATTCTGTATTAAAGTGCTCATTGTATACTAATACAATAATTTCATGCATCGGTCCTGTGCTTTCTGAAGATCATTTCATTTATCTTACTGACATCGAAAAATTAGCGTTTTTAGTGAATTAAAAAAATGAGGTAGTTATTGAAATAATGTGAAAGCTTATGCTCTAAGAAAAAGTACACTGTATGCATAGCATTTATACTTGTATTAGTATGTCTTGTGTCATTTAATTTTGTATCAAACATGTATATGTTTTAACATTGTATAACCGACCAAGTATCCTCATTTACTGAAGGAAGTTAGATTAACACATTAACTGTTCGGTATTCTGGAAATCTTTATGAGTACTTTTAATTTTTAATAGTACACACTATTTGCTTAAGAGAAACAGGACCGCGACTTACATACTTATATAAGTTAATATATGTACCAATGCTTGATAAATGTTAACATTAAGGTGACTTATTGTTTTGTGAATATCATTTGTGTTGTGCACATGTCAATGTCAAACTTACTTACTTACTTTCTGACTCATAGTATTACTATACCCGAGTATTATTTAATCCGCTCCCCCCCCACAGAGTCCACATACTTGCATAATAGCTTGGCTTGTATCAGATTGTAGCCCTAAGTGTCCCCTTTGTACCAGAACTTGGTCTTTGTGCGTCACATCACCTTCATTTAGTAGTTTTAATCTTAAACTTTGCATATAAAGACCTTTTTCGTTTAATTATGTAAAACATGAACTTACACCGTTACCCGTATCGCTATTTCTGAAAAATGACATGGGCGTAAACAAATTAAGCAGAGATATCTAATATTTTAAATGTTATTTAGCATTTCACCATTTAACAGTCTAAGTGCATTTTTTTTCTGATTAGCTGCTACGGTGATATTACTTCCTAATACCGTGATTATACTTTGTATTTCGGCTTATCCATTCTAGTTATTGGCTTCTTGTTGCGGTTATTATCTTTTACATGTTTAGCAGTTATCTTCACTTGATTAAAATAGAGCCTATTTAAGGTTGATGTCGTTCACACATGGAGGGTACCTCAGATACTTTGGTTAACTAGTTGACTGCATTTTTAAAACATTTTTCAGATACTCACTTTCATGCGATGCTAAGTAATTATAAAACTTAAATGGAAATATGATTTTGGAACAAGCAACGAAACACTCAAGTTGATTTAAAGAAGATATTAGTAATAATTGATTCTTATGTGTTGTCGACTTAGTTTATTGCAGATACGTAATGTACGTGCATCATGAATTTAGTTTGAATTACTGCTTTAGTTGTCTTGAGGATTTCGAAGAAACTTGTTACATGTGGCGCTTGTATATATATCCTTTAACCATTCATCTTTAAATGCCAAGCCAGACCAGGCTTGGCTGATGCAAAAGTTGCGACTAGTTCAGTGAAATTTAATGCGTTATTGTTAAAGATTTTACTTAAAGCATTATTATACAGACATTTTCTTATTTAAGGAAAAACACTTTGTTATTATAGACAAAAATAACCCCTTTAATATAGCATATGATAATAGTATTGTCAATTTGGTTTATTCAAAAATGCCATCAATAATACTATAACAGTAAATCAAAATTAATACAATATAATTATCCTGATATTTGCAATAACTCTCGAAGCAGGAAACTAACTGCTAAATGTGTCTACCTATCTGTACCAGCATCTTAAAGATCGAAAGGATACGACCAAGTGTTTATACAGTAGATATCAATAGCAGATATTTGTTTATCTGCCTTTGAGAACGTGTTAAACCTCTTGAGAACGAACTATTCTTAATCGGCTTAAACCAACCTTATCTCTCCACTCGAGTGATGATGATTCTATGCGTTAGAAATATCATTATAAAACCACTGATGAATGAGAATGAATACATACCCAATGTATAATTGCATGATCAAAACAAATCCTATAATCCGAATGCAGACAGTTTATTTCCCTATCCGGATGGAAATATCATAGCATTTGAATAAGTTAATAACGAAATTCTTAAACATCAATTATTAAAATATATAATTTTAGAAATAAGTCTTTAAAACATTTAATTTAGTATTTGAACGACATACATCAAATTGTTAAAGCTTGCGATGCATATCCACGAAGTATTTAAACTATGTTTTACTTTGACGTTTAATAAACGGACTCGTTACGCATTTTTATGTCTCATGTACACGTTTACAAAAAGTCTGTAATCGTGTTAGCTCACTTTTAATCTTTAAGACAAGATATCGCTCATTTTGGGCAAACAAAACGATACAAGAAACACATACGTGCCTTCTGCAGTTTGGATTTTTTTTGGAGGTAAACATACTAATTCTAACAACTTGTAAGAAATAATTTATGTCAGTTGCAACAGAGCTGAAATAAGAAGTAGTTTTTTGTTTGTAAATTCTGTTTTATACATATTAACGAGTTACGTATAGTTTACTACATAATATTATATGTTTTTTAATCGACCGATAAACTGTTTTAAATACGTTTTATGTGTGACTGTCTATTAATGAATATCCCCTTAATGTTTTACAAACATAATTTGTGTGCATAAATGATGATAATGATGGATCGATACAAAGTAGATTAATGCGTGTGCGTGTGCGTGTGTGCGTGTGCGAGTGCGTGAGCGTGTGATTTGCGCGTGCGTTCATATTTCTAATAAATGATTGGTCTGTGTTACATTGATTAATGTGTAAATGCATTTGTCCAGATGGCTTTATTGGGATGAATGAGTGAGTGAGTGAGTGAGTGAGTGAGTGAGTGAGTGAGTGAGTGAGTGAGTGAGTGAGTGAGTGAGTGAGTGAGTGAGTGAGTGAGTGAGTGAGTGAGTGAGTGAGTGAGTGAGTGAGTGAGTGAGTGAGTGAGTGAGTGAGTGAGTGAGTGAGTGAGTGAGTGAGTGAGTGATCGATCGAGTGATCGAGTGATCGAGTGAGTGACTGATTGATTGAATGAATGAATGAATGAATGAATGAATGAATGAATGAATGAATGAATGAATGAATGAATGAATGAATGAATGAATGAATGAATGAATGAATGAATGAATGAACGCATGAATGAACGAATGAACGAATGAATGAACGATGAACGAACGAACGAACGAACAAACGAATGAATGAATGAAGGCACGAACGAGCGAACAGACGAACGGAGGAACGGACGAACGGACGAACGAACGAATGAACAAACAAACAAACAACAATCAAACAATCAAACAAATAATAATAATAATAATAATAATAATAATAATAATAATAATAATAATAGTAATAATAATATACAATTAATTACTTATAAGCTGGACCCAAATATCTTTATTGATTGAGGCGATATAATAGATAATACTGACTTTGCGGTCAACATGAACTGTATATTTAAAAAAAAAATAAGTTAATAGCTGTTTACCTACTTGATTACGCATGTCATAATATCACGTCACGATAACAGTATATGACTGTGCCATTATTTCTACAGTCGGATTATATTTTAGAACTTCGCTTGTTAAGATCATCCGTGCAACATCGATGTTATGTAACTAAGTTAGTTTAGAATTAAACTGATATTAAACGTATTGTCAACCAGGTACGACTGCTGTATATTGATCTGAAAAATACCTTAAATCAGAGTACAAATTAATCAATCTTTATACATGAATATTGATTTAAAAAAGGAGAAAATAAAATAGTCTATTTTCATTTTATCACCTTATCTAAATGTGTTTTCGAACATAATTGTTTTTGTGTTTGTTTAGCAAAAACCGGTCTTAAATGTTAAAACACAAAATGTTAAGTCGGAAACACTTAATAAAGAAAAGCACATGGACAGAAATTAGCGAATGAATCTATTTCGGGTTGTAAAATTACACCTCGGAGTGAATAACAACTCAAGTGATGTAGGATTTTTTTTTAAATTATCTACTGCTACTACTACTACTACTACTACTACTACTACTAATAATAATAATAATAATAATAATAATATTAATGATATCAACAATTATTATATTACTACTTCTTATAAGAATAATAATCCAACTGACTGTTCGCTATGAAAAGCATATCAATTCCCTGACCACACTCTGAATAATAAAAATGCGTAAAACCTCAAAGCTGCAATGTACGTGATGTTAGCGGCCTATCGGCATTTCGGCCAAGCTGCTTGAAGCAAGCGGCCTGGCGACCAGGCAGCCTAGCGGCTTAAATTGCTTCCTAATTATTTTATTTTCGTTTTCTTCTAAAACATTGATAAATCTAATGTTCCTTTTCACAAATCAATATCCTTTAGCGAATACTAGCATCTTCCCTAGCTGGACTGGTTGATTGAATATTTTTATACTCGTTTTTAGAAAAAAACAAAATATTGTTAAAGGAGAAAGCTCATATAAAAATAATTTCTGTTTATCTATGAATAAATATGCTTTGATTTATCATTGTTTTTTCCCCAAAACGGATGTTCAATTTCATTGAATAGAGAACAAATCTATGCTGATAGGACCCTAATTCGCGCAATTTCGCGCCGCACGGCCGATCGGCTGCTAACTTCACGAACTTATAGCTAGCTGCCTATTCTTGCATCAAGGGATGTATTGCAACAATCAGATTTGCTGGGCGTTCATAATCAGTACGAAACAAAACAATTATGTGATATGCGCATCCTTTTGAAAATTTGATTTTTATAGAAGTCCAGTGCATGTACATCATGTAGCCCAGTATTTTTCAGGTCACTTATATTTCCAAATAGCTGATAGTTTCTCCTTGTCATGTATATTTAACACTCAGACTCATTCGGTTTGTATTTACATCTAATCCTGCGAGGTCGGTTCAAGTGGCCTTGTGAATTTATATGAGATATATTTGGGTGCCATTTATAAAACTTATTCAGTCAAATCCACACATATGTCATTTCAAAGTGAAGAATATTACTGGTCATAAGATTTTCATGAATACAAGCCAATGTGCCTGGTCAGCTTTTTTTCTAGGTGCATAATTTTGACAATTTTGGTCTATGACTGGACTCGGAAATAAAGGGCCGAATTCAGATTAACCAATCTCGCCCACACACAATTAGTTAATCCTCTGTAATAACGGCTCAGAAATGAGTAACACGTAAGTGTTTTGTGTGTGGGACATTTGTAAGTGCACGACTAGACCACCCATAATGTACATGACAAGCAGTAAAGATGAAATATTTAATAAATTTGGAACGACTATGGGGCATGATCGTTCCCAGACAACATTCGATAGACCGGGACAGTCCATTGGAGTACATGTACTTAAAAAACGTGACTTCTGTGAAGACATCAATTTTCAGAAGGATGCACCATTCACATATTTGTTTTGTTTTATGCTGCTCTTGACCGCCTTGAAAACTTGATGGTTGTAATTCATCGATGACTGCAATAAAAAACAGCATTATGTACGTGAAAATAGCGGCTTAGTTGTGTGAAGTAAGCGGCCTAGCGACGTTATAATCGGATCGGCTAATGATGACAGAAACAATAATAATGATAATAATAATAATAATAATAATAATAATAATAATAATAATCTTGGATTATTTTTATTATTATTATTAATATTATTACTATTGTTTCTGTCATCATTATACGATCTTAGTTTTCCTACATTTCTTGATTTGCTTTCTGTCCGAGTTGTTATTTTTCTTAAGAAGTAGATGAATTCGCCTTTTATATCCATGTGCTTTTTTTATAAAGTGCATTCAACTTCCATTTTTAATTTATTTTCAAACGCTAAGCCCACTTCATGCAGACTAAATTACATTACGATTATATACGAATATGTTCAAATCACGTGATACAATTGAAAACGGTTATATTTTAAAAACAACAGGAAACAGAAAACATGCATTTTAACGAATTTTAGAACTGTTATTTACAATCCAAAATGTTTATTTTTTATTAGCGAACTGTTTTAAAAGGTAAGTTTCATTTTAAGAATAATAATTTTAATTGTCATTTGTTTGTCGCAATTACTGACAAAAAGGTACTCAAATCACATATGTTTACATCGTATACTATAAACACCACCATGGTAGTGAAGCAGATAATCCGATATGATCATTAAAACATAATGTATTTGTACCGTATTGGTCACTTGATGAAGTGGAGTGTAAGCGAGGCATGTGGATATGAACAGGCCCAAATTTATTGAGACTTCTTAAGCTTAACAGGCTTAAGTAGCTTATTTAATTTAGCTTAAATACTGACATAAATTGATTTTTTATAAATGAACAATGGTGTATTGTGATTATCATAGAGATAATTTCTATTTAAAGTATAAAATTTCTGAAAGAAGTTAATATAATGCAATAAATTGAAAACAAACAATAATGAGATTAGCTTAATCCTGTTATAAGGGACTTAAAATGTTTGGAGAAATCGGGGCCAGATCACTTGAGTGTCACTTCCTTTTTTCCAATCAATTGGTTACTTGAGTTTCTCTTACAGGAATGTGGTTGGAGTGTGAGTGAGAGTAGATGTCTTGAATTCGGGCAAAGAAGATTTGTAAAGTAAGACAAAGTATATTGAAAACCTTGTACCACACTGGGCCAGTCCGGACAGCAAAAACTTAATTTGAACAAATTGTGTTGAGCACCATTACATAATGGTTAAGATCTTATTTCAAGGGTCTGTGCCTTGCTGTTTCAGAGGAAAAAAAATGTTTTTTACTTTAGACGTTATAAACGAAGGCCAAGGCATGCTTTGGCCAAAGGAATATCATTTGATTTTTTTAGTTAACAGCCATAACATGAGGCTACATACAAATTATCAAAAGTCCTGTGATCGAGAGAAAATTTCAAAATACTCGTAAAATGGAAACCAGGGACAGCTTGGGCATGGTCACTTATGACAACAAAGCTAATATTTTATCATGTTGTTCAATTGGCATTGAAACAAAACAACATTGAGGCTCCTCGGAAGAGTAAACATCGCGTCCCGCACTCAACCACCAATACTTGGGCCTGACATTTTGGGACAGGCCCTGATCCTAGTTAAGACCACACACACACGTTCAACAGCATGCCAATAAGAATAAATCAGTGTTCGGTTTACAGCCATAGTCAGGAGCGTAGCTCTTCCTCTATTCGTGAATGTGTTTACCTCCACTTCTAAAAATTGTTTACCATGGTGCAATCAGGTGCATTCTGGTAGTTCGTATGTTCTTAATAAGGCTGTAGGCAGCTAGGCCTGCATACTTTTATAATCGTATTCCTGAAATCGGATCGGCAATTCGACATAACATTTTTAACTTTTGGCGAATTAATGCCAAATGAATTAATTAATTTGGTCGTATCAACTCCAGCGCGGTTAAAACTGCGGTAGTCACCGGCCTAATTTACATTTACATTCGCATCGAAAATACCTCCAGGGCAAAAGCTACTGCTTATTAATAAGCTTGCTATAAATAACGCTGTAATGAGTTCTCAATCTATGTTATGCGGTTAATATAGTTCGAATAAACTGCATTTAACGTAATATAACGCGATTGAAATTGTAAAATAAGCAATTATTTAATTATCTGCGAGTTACAGAACGTAATATAAAAAGCAGAATCCTATATACATGTGTTTCGATTTTGCTTCGGCCGATGAATGATAATATCTGCATGTACAGTGTCGTTTAGAATAGAATGTGGGTCATCGTTTTCGGACAGGGGTACTCCCTCTGCGAAGTTGTCAAAACCCGGAAAATATGAATCATATCATGATGTAATTAAATGCTAATTAAAGGCGTTAAATATAAATTCATAATGATTTAAATGAATCATTCATTTTATCCTACAAGCATTTTGTTTGGGGGGGGGGGGGGGGGGGGTTAGTTATTTCATGAGTATATTTTCTATGTTTTAAATGTCTTGACAATTTTTATTGAGATTCTTATTTTATCCCTGTGTTTATAAAATGTGTGTCGCATTAAACCATAATCTTGTGTAAGCACTTACTAACAACCTTTTAACCCTAAATAAATGCATATTATACATTTTTACCACTCAAATTAAATGGCGTAAAACGTTAAAAGGCTATCGACCTGCTACAATTTGTATCATAGTCATATAATGCCAAACGGAAAGTATGTGAATATTTCTCAGTTTGTCTCAGTAATTTCAGTCCAATATTTTGAGCATGATCAATATTTTTTTTTTAAAAAGAACTGATATAAATGTGTTCATATCAATATGTTCATTTTTTCCACCAAAGATATACGTAGAGCGCATAATTAAGATACAAGTATGTACATCAAACATATATATATATAAATAGTAAGTGGGTTTTCGAGCCATAGGTATTTGGCGTTGTAAAAAGAAGGCTTTAACATAAACCTAATTAAAATGTCCAATGCATTTTGTTGGGATTCATTTAGTTGAGCTAACATACCCTGGTAATAAATTAAGTCAGGTTTCAAGAGTAGAGTAGATTCTACTAAAATTTCCTTCATGCCTTATCCGTGGCAGTGCATTGTTCATGAAAACAAAGCTCCAGATAAGGGTTTAATATGATTTTGAGAATTACTCCCTACCTTATATGTAACGTTTGGCGTAGTCCACATTTCAAGTGACTTATACTGCATGATCTCATTAAGAATCAACTTTAAACTCTAAATGTGTTGGCAAAGGAAATTATTAGCAAGCATATACTATCTTTAAAAGATGATGGTGTTTTTTCGAGAACGTTTAGTTTAATTGAAAAAAATACCTTGTAGAATACGTTTGCTGAGTGCAGTTGTAATTGTGGAAAGTTGCGTATTGATATAAGAATGCAAATGCAGGTATTAAGATGATCATTTAATTGACTTATACAGCAGAGTATGTGTATAGCTATAATACGGGGACACAAATCGTTATTCATCTTTTTACTTGAATTATTTGGACTTTAAAAAGGTACTAAATGGCTAAATAGTTAAGTACACGAGTCCTGCTTATTTAATACGACATATGGAAATTTCTTTGCTAGTAGTTTTTGCACAATGATGAGCTTGAAATACCAGAACTGAAAGTCTCTGACGTTTTGCCGAACGAGTGTTAAAAGGACCATAGTGAAAAAGTATGTTTACCATTACTTTGATTACTCTTTTAAAACTGGTTAAAGATATTATTTTAGCAAATGATGGTTTGATCAGTTTCGCAAAAATTTAAAACAAGTGTAAGAATTTGAGGACTGCTGCAGCATATATTGCAAGGTCGTACACTGAGGAGCTGGCCGAAAGGATAAGTATTGAAAATGTATCTGTTTACAAACTTTGACATTGGCTCTCCGATATGGGTGCCAGGTTTGTGCTTCGACATTTGAAAGTGACGACAATGCTAAAAAGGGCAATTATTATATATTTTTTATAAAAATGAGTCATTTACCAGGCGGTTGAGCGGCATTGTTGTTTCGCACGAAACCCTGCTTCGAATCCTGGTCCGGAGTGGAACTATATCCAATCAAGGAAATATGGTCTTCTGATAACTTAATATTGCCACCGTTTAGGGGCCATTTTGAGTTAAAAGTAAACGGTTTCTAACTTATCTGAATGTGAAAATATATCACTTTATCAGTATGACCAGAAGCACATACTTTCGAGTTACTCTCGTGTACAATGCACAAAATACCCTTGACCAACAGTCACACCCAATGCTTTCTTTTTATAGATTTTATCGACATTTCATGATGTTTGAAGTATTTGTCACATTTCAATTTTAACATTAATTAAGTCACTGTGTATTCCAAATAAATTTAAACACGGCTTGCATAAACATATATCGTCATATACTCGACATTGAAGTCATGAGATAACGCGTTGTATTGTCTACATTCAAAAAAAATATTTCTAAGACACAACTTTTATGCTAATCTGGAAAATGTACACTCTTACTTACTCTAATATAAAGGTGAACACATATCCATGAGTTTTTTACAGCGACTAAAAACTACATGATATGGGTAAAGGGTCTGGCATTAAAAGACAGCACGTTTACGATGTAACCATATAAACACAGTACAGCAAAATTGCTTATGATTGTTGGGATCACATTTTATTTGACCTGTTTTTAACAACAAAACTATTTTATGCAATTGCTCAGTTTAAGTTCCAACGGCAGGACATTCTCAGACGGGACACTAGTGCTGTCTCTTCATCGCTCAGTTCAGGGTTCAAGCGGTTAACTGTTGGATGTTTACAAACATTAGATTTGAGTATACTTAAATTTGGACTTTCTTTGGACATTAAACAGTAGAGAACTATTTTGCGACATTTTATGTGTTACAAATTTAGTAGAAGAGTAACTGACAGGGAATCTCATTTAAAGATGCACTCTCACTCCCACATAAGAAGTACCACCATTTACCGAAACTGAGAAAAATAATGGTTGTTATGAAGGATACCGAGTTAGATATGGAAAAAAGATGCGTAAAACACAGAATTTCCTTATTATGAGACAATAATTGATTACTGTCGGACCCACCAGTCATTCATGTTCAGTGCGTTCTAAGCTACTAAATACATGTTTAAAATCCTATTATCAGCAATAAATAGTTTCCATAAATGGATAATAAAGCAAGAATAAAAAGTTTATCACTCAAAAGGTATGTTTGTCATACATATGTATGGGTTTACTTTTCATACGATTGTCACCATAATATGATTCAAAACTATTTAAGTACATATATTTTTCAGTAATATACCATTTCGCAGTTCTTTTTACCGTTAATAGAAACACACATACAATAACATTATAACAGTCAGTCATAATAATGTTTTGTCCTAATTCAAAGCTATTGACGTACATATAATTTTTGCAGTTCTTTTCGCCGATAAATGAAACACATATATGATTACATGAAAACAGTCAGTCAACTAATCATTCACTATAAAGTTAATGCCGCTCAACTGCCTGGTAATAGTATTAACGCATCATTACGCGATGAACAGTTTTTCGTTTGCTAAACCGTTCTTTTTATAAAGAAATAAACATATATTAACTGAGCCTGTAACATAATAAAAAAGGTATAAGATCAAAAAATTAATAACCTAAACCACTTGTTTTTTTAATGAATTCCGCAAAATTTGTTGACAACGGAAATAAAAAAGTGTTATTTAATGACTAGTACGGTAAGACCAAACATTTTGGAATGGTTACGGGCAGCATGCAGTCTTTACGCATTCCATATAGGAAATTGTTACCTTTGATTTATGTTTCTGTAGATACAGACTGGTCAATTAGTAGCGATTAAAGATTTTAGATACAGCTTTTGTATAAAAGGCCATATATTTTGTAGGCAACCTTATAAGTTTTCATGATAAAATGATATGTGCAGTGAAAAACATTTAAATCTGTGATGGCACAATACTAAAATATGTCAAATAACTGTTATGAATCACTATAGGTCCATGACTAAGATATATGTGCTGTATTTGGCTTGTAATGGTTCACTCTGAGCTTATTAGTTTTATCTGAGAGTTAGCATATGAACCTAGAATTGCCATTCGTTGTTCTCACGTAGTTGCGTCAGGGCCGCTACCCTGGATAGTTAGGGTGGCGCAATTGTTCAATAAAACATTTTAAGATAAAACTATTATGATAAGCACTTTTGACATTTGTGTCTATAAACTTTTAAATAAAGTAACAAATGCAACGAAAAGTAAAGGTCTTTCTTATATTTTGTAAAGTATTGCATTCACATCAACCTTTGGGCGACACAATAACACGGAATTTACGCATATTTCGAAACTATTTTTTTGAGGGAATTTTGAAATCTTTTAAGTTGAACACAATTAAATTTTCTGTTAAAAACAGTTTTGTTTTTCACATTTATGAACTCTTATCTTAAACATATAACTATGACAAGAAAATTATTAATAAAAATATAAATGTATCCCAAAGGTTGTTTTCAAAATATACACACTTTTTGAAATTCATGATTTTTCCTAAAATGGTATTCCTGCTGATTAGTGCTTAATGACTGAACCTTTTTAAAGCGTTCAAAATCGTTTGCAAAATTGTTTTATTATTTTAAAAAATAAATTAATAGAAAAAAAACACAATTACTTTTGGGCGACACAACATATATCCTATGGGCGACACGAGTCTCCCAAAGGTTGCATCAAAGTTACCCAAAGGTTGGATTGGTCTAAATATATACGAGGGTTGATCCAGAATTACGTGGACTTTTTTAATAATTCAAATATCATTTCACATAGAACGTAGAAACTTCACATTCAATACATATAACATATCTTATATAATTCCTGCAATTTTCAGAGCAAAATATTTAATTTTCTCTAAATTACAATCATATTACGACATATGGTTGAACCCGACCGGCGCAGTCCAGTGACGTCAATGACGCTGCGCTCATAAAGCGTCATATTTTTTCCGTTTACCAACCAACACTGACGCATAGTAAACTTCATATATTATGATAAACATAAATAAATAGAAAAATAAATAAATAATATTAATATAAATAAAAAAAAATAATTAATTATTTAAAAAAATAACGCCGTTTCAAAGTAACCCGGTTCATTAATTGTTCACCTTCCTGTGCAAATCTTTGCAGTCTTTGAATAATGCATACGTTTTTCTCTCTCGTCCTTTCATAGCAAATGAGGGACCCATCTTGCACAAACTTTTCGCACGCCTTAATCTTCTCTTAAAACCCTTTGGACTTCCGTACCCTGCCCCGACTATGCTTGCTACGACGTGTTGTCAAACGGCGATCCCCTCTGATGACGTTCTTCACCAACGTCGAAAAACGTCGTGCCTCTTGTCTTTTTCTGTCCCTTTTCCTTATCGACTTCTATGAAATATCATTGTTCTCTTAAACGTTAATGCCAGTTAAATACTATGTTGCTTCATTTCCACCTCGGCCATCATTATCATAATCTGTGTCCGTGTTTTCCCCAATTTAACGCAAATCTTCATAGTCTCGCGCTTATTCAAAGTCCAATGACGCTATGTTGTATCCCAGGCTGTGCTTGTAATCAAGTCAGAATATTACGACTTTTAAACGGAAATGACGTCAGAAATTTAAAAAGTATATTCGTATGAAGTCAGCGTTTAATATGACGTAATTTGGCGGAATTTCATAGAAAAACATGGAAGAAAAGCATGTTGTAAGAGATACATAAAACGTTTGTGAACGTTCATTTTAGACGGTGTGCCGACCGTCCGTTCCTGTTATCTAAGAACCCATAATTTTTCAATACTCATAAATTTTACAGATCTAAATTTCATACCGTCTATGCAGAATACTTCAAATAAGATATGCATGAATTTAAAAAATGATTTGGATGAAAAATATAGAAAATATGTAAGAAGTCCACGTAATTCTGGATCACCCCTCGTATATATATCACATCACCTGCCAATAAAACACTGAGTCAGAGCAACAGTTGCTGGTCCCTCCAATGTACGATACATTCCCACACGCACACAGCCAACTGTCGCATTAACAGTTTTAAAACTTAGCAGTCATATACGAAACCAGTAGCTGGATTAAAGTGTCTTCAGTACCAGAAATCGCAATCAGATATTGTCAGATCTTCTTTTTTACATGACATGTTAAATATTAATGCGCCTGGATTACAAATGGGTGTTATGGGGTTTTAATTGAAGAATCTTAAATAAATCGTGGCGAGGAACCGAGGGAAATACGCAGTTATAGATAATTACGCAGAAAATAAAAAAAATGTTGTCAACACTAAAAGACCCTGCCTTACATTACGTACTACAAATAGTCAAAAGGTCCTCAGCCAATTCGGGGTTTCCTTTAATTAATATTACCCTAGATACAGTGTGTGTATACCACGTGATAAATTGTGTCATAAATGCTACGTCAGAAGGCAATATTTTGCTTCGAATGATGAATTTAAACAAAGATAACTATTTCTTCACCATTTTAAATGAAACATAGCGCAGTCTACGCCGCTTACGGAGCCCCGCCTTCGGTCTATTACCAAAGTTTGATTGAGAGTTTAGTTTCTTAAAACAATTCCACAAACCTTTTCACAATACGGCCGTCTGACGGAGCACTGTCAAAACATTATTTTGGAAACAGGTTTGTCAAAGTGTTTGATAAAACTAATCACCTTATCAAACTTCGGTAAAAACACGAAGGCGGGGCCCTTTAAGCGGAATAGACCGCCCTTTGTTTAATTAAAATGGTGTAGTAAAATAAAAGCTATCTTTGATTTAAGGCTTTATTTTAAGCAGAAAGTTGCCTTCAGACGTGGCATATATGACGTCATTTATCAGGTGCACGGTATACACACACTGTAGATAGCAATACATGTGCGAAATGAAAGCAATATTTATGTATCGTAGTTCATAAAGGTGTACTGTCAGTAAGTGTTTAATATGAAACTAGCTCATATAATTTAAAATTTCATAACTTTACATTTCAAATTGGTAATGACAGGCACTTATTAGTTTGTGGGTCACTCAAAATATTTTTTGGAATCGGTTTGTATTGCACATATAATGCTAAAATTATATATATCATTAAATTGACTTTAAAATAAATTTATAAAAGGTTATAATTTGGTTGCTATTTGAAACATGTTCTACTTCCAATTTAACACAGGTTATATCCGTACAGATAAAAATATCAGTTTAGTATAACCTTACTGAGCCGAACCTACTTTCTGGCAATGTTTATAATCTCCCTTTGATATATTTATTGTTTACTTCCTGTACATAGTAAATCTTGGAGTAAAGGTTAAAAAATATTTATATCATTACACTTAGTTTTTATATTATATATTTGTATATATTACATATAAGTATAATAATGTTTATTTGGTTTGGTTGTATAATTTACGTGCTAGTATAAGAAGGCTTGGATATTATCTATGTAACTAAACGTACTTTTCTTAAATTGTTTTGATCTAGTTTCGATTTAAAATTCATTTTATTACATTTGAAAACAGTAAGATGTTTAGTATATTTAAATGATAGAACTAACAAATGAGTACAATCTTTCAATATAAGATTACATTTTTGAAAACAATAAAAGTAAATCATGTAATAGTTAAAGTATGTTATAGTATGTAAAAGTGTCTGCACAAATGTTGTCTTACATACAATTTAATTTCTAGCGTATGAATAATTGAATAGTGCAAACCCAAACCATAGGTATAGCACAGTAAAGCTTAGTCTTCGTGCCATTGTACATATATATGAAAATGCATACAGTAATCACTACCGAATCATTGCAATCATGCAGTTATTAGCAAGGATACACATGAACAGTCACATGTGAAAGCATGTATTTGCTATTTTGTTTTCATGGGGAAATAAACTCACAAACCAATGAAAGATTACTCTTTTGGACAAACATCTTTCAAGTTAGTCCCAGTGGTTGGAATGTATAGAATTTGGTTTCCCAGCCTATCTCTGGATATTTTATTAAATGCCTAAACATCCATCAACCAAACTTCTAAAATATCATCATTTCTATTGATAAAGTGTTCTACATTCATTTAAAGCAAATGTGATATCCATACAGTGAAGTGTAACCTTACCAAGCTTGACCTAATTTCTGGTGATGTTTATCTCCTTTGCGATATTTATTATCTTCTTTATGTTCACCCATAAACTTGAAGTAAAGGTAGAATTCATTTTGAATCATAACATTCGTACTTATATATATTTTATTTCGTTAAAGTATAAGAATGTTTTCTGAGTTTGTTTGTTTCATTTTCAATTGTTTTTTTCTTAAAAAATGCGTTGATCTAGTTTCGATTTTGATTCCATTCTTAAACATTTCTTTGACAGTTAAATATCCAAACTTTTAAACTGTAGAATGCAAATGATACAAACAAACTCAGGAAACATTATTATACTTTAACGAAGTTCAAACATCATATATCATGAAGTTAAATTAAATTTTGGATATTTAACTATCTTTGTGTACTATATAGATACACTTTTACAAATGCGTTGATCTAGTTTCGTTTTTGAATTCATTCTTTGACATTTAAATACAGCATATATATATCCTGAAGTATATGTTAAGTCTATTTATATGAGAGAACTAGCACGTGAGTACAATCTTAAACTATAAGATATACTTTTGAAATTCTAAAACTATTAAACTGGAGTTATGAAACAATATCGAGGGATGTGGAAGAAGTTATTGTTTTGTCCCATGTTGTGTGGAACAGAATTTAAAAAATAGCGTGCATATATATTATGGGTGAATAATTTTAAACCCGTCATGGTTATGGCACGGATAAGCTCAGCCTTCTAGATTCTTCCTTTATATTGTATATACGAAAATACGAAAAAAATGTTCTTAAATTCATAAGAAATGTATAAATTTCTTTTTAATTGTGGTGAAGGCCGTGAGATATGATAGTTGTTACAATGTAACTAGCGCACAATTTTACATTTATCCTTAAATATATTCATCATAAACAGAATACAAAATGTATATCGTGCACTTTTTAATGTGTTAGACATGGTGTTTACGAATGCATACGATATTGTATATAATTTAAAATTTGTTCTTTTTAAATATCAGGACTATGGAGGTTCCAGGGAAGAAATTGCAAGCAGGACCATCTGCAGCAGACACAACCTACTGCCAGCCCTGTGAACAAGATGACGAAATCCTCCCCGCTGAGGCCTTCTGCACCGTCTGCAAGGAGTTCTTCTGCTCAAAATGCGCAAGTCTCCATAGAAAACAGAAGATTTCTAGATCGCACAACCTTCTTGACAAATCCAATATGCCTACATCTATCAGTGGCCACGAGGATAACCACGGATACACAGAGCCTTGTAAGACCCATCCAGAAGAGTCTATCAAATACTTTTGCAGCGCCCATCAAACCCTGATTTGTGGACACTGTGCAGTACAGAACCATCGATCGTGTCATGCTGATGTCATATCAGATATATCAAGGCCTTCAAAGATGAACAAGAGTATGGAGATGTCATAAAAACAATTGCCAGGTTATTTGAAGACATTGATTTATGCGCGTCTGATGTAAAGAAAAACGTTGACGTTGTAGCAAAGTTAGGTGAAAATGAAGTGTACAAGCTGAGAAGATATCGAGAGGAAGTTAACAAGTATTTTGAAGAAAGAGAACAAGCACTGTTAAAGCTTATAGAGAAGACGAAAAAACATGGATGAAGAACTACTAGAGTCTCTGAAACCGAAATATACAAACCTTAAGTCCAAGCTAGAAGAAATAAATGTTAAACTTGCAGCACAAGAAAATAACATGATACAGTTGTTTATAGAAACCAAAAAAGCTACGAAGCTATTAGGAGGTCTACAGAATGACCTTGCTGACATTAAAAAGGACAACGTAATTCACCACTTCGAATTCAGAAAGGATCCAGCCACAGAGCGTCTTATTGCATCTGACACTGGCCTTGGGACTTTAGAACACATTGCGACTGAACCGCACAAGATAGCATCCGCATCAGGTATAACTGAATATTTATTGAATTAAACTATTGTAAACACCTTTGGTGAATTAGAACATAACAGACAGTGTATTAAGATTTGTCTAATCGGACATAGTCTAAATAACGTATATCTCTCTATTAACTTATACAGTACATTCATGGCATGTATCTAAACATGTCAAATGATTTTGAAGGGATTATATAGAATAAAAGGTATGTCCTTCAATTATATTCACAGATATGTTATAGGATTATTATACGTTTGTTAACAAAGTGAATGGGCAAAATGAACATAATTAACATACAATTACGCTGCATGTTTTGTTATTAAATTACGTTATACAAAAGTTTTTCTCATAGTTATAGATATTCATAATCTGGTTATCTGATAAAGACAGTAGTTTACTGAACTTAAAAACAAATTGCGATAACGTTTAATACAGAAGTCCAAGATAGTATCGGTATTTATATGAGAAGGGTTCACAATCTTTTATCTAGTATTTACAACAGAAGCAATAACGTTCATTACGAGATGTACAAACGCCCTTATTTTAAAAAACTACAAGTGCATTAACTCAAAGTATTGAAGTCACCATAGGCATATGCAAAACTATAACTTTTAAGGTAGCCACTGGACAATTACCTGACTTTTTAATGACCAGTGATCCTATATTGTGGTATCAATTGAAAAAGGCTTATTAAAGGGACTGTACACCAGATTGGCACCAAAAAAGTTTTTTCTCTGTAACAAATCTCAGGACTATTATCTAATAGAATGTGTTACGCTTTGATATCACAATTGTAAAAATGTAAAAAAGTACCAAAATGTAAAACCAAAATGTGTCGGAGACCGGGTTCGAACCCGTGACGCCAAAATTGCAGTCCAGCGTCGTATCCACTGAGCTACAACGGCTTACTCTAATTAGGTGACATAATTAAGCTATACACCTACCTCGTTAATATCACGTGATACCACCGACTAGCCAATCACGCATAAGGAATGAATTCTACCTAGTAGACATACCCATTAATCTTTTTTAATGGAAAAATACGAATAACTGCTAAACTTAAATAAATTGTTAACTATGTGGTACTTCAGTTTGTAAGTTTGAATGCATTGTACACATCGATGCCAAGTTTATGTCAGTTTTCGACAATTTTCTTTTCCCCCGCTTTTTTATCATATGGAGTACAGCCCCTTTAAGAGGATAGATAATATGTAAATTTTTATATCGAAGACTTATTACAAACAAGATTTTTTATCTTTGAAAGATAGCTAAATAGGCCAATTGAAGCTTGATTTCAATTAAGGTAATGAACACAATTACAATGTCTGTTCAAACTGTACCAAAATTTCATGGGGTCTACATGTACAAAAATATAACTTTAGTACCAATGCTTTGGTGAAAGCTTATTTGTCCATCGCATATCTTAACAACTTGATTAATTCGACATTGCATTTTTTTGCTGAACTTTTAAACATAATTTATGGAAAACAAGAAGTACAATTCCTACAGACTGCAAAAAACGCCCCTAATACCAAAAGTTATGACAGTTATGTTTTAAATCACTGCAGAGAGCGACCATATCATAAAAGGACTCACAGTTCTGGGAGATGGCACAAGGGAAACCATGGAAATTTCCAAACCTACAGGTACTGACAGTCATGAATCATCTGAGTAAATGAGCTTTCTTATTTAAAGATGCACTCTTACTCCTTAACAAGATTTACCACAATTAATAATATTGTTTTAAAAGATGAATATATGTCGAAAACAATGATTCTTATAAAGGATACCGAGTGTAATTTAAACGGAATAAGTAAAAGCACAGAATTTCTGCCTTATGAGACTATAGCAGATCACAGTAAATCTTTTAGCATTCACCAATCGTTTAATATTTTTGCACTTTCTGCTATTAAATACACGGTTAAGATCTTGTTATCAGTAATTTATATTTTCCATAAATGTATTATTTAGTAAGTACTTATAGATTTATCAGTCAGAATTGATGTTTGTTATACATGTGTATGTATTGATTTTGAATAAGAGTGTCACTTTAATGACGTATATATCCACATGATGTGCTATGTTATTATTTGTCATATGATATATGTTTACCTCAAATAGCTAAAATACCTAGCGCTGTAATTTTTTCAACCAGCAATAAACATAAATTAAGAATCGTCGTTGAAATATGTTCAATATTGTAACGAAATATTGAAAATTAATGACATGATATTTATTAATATAGCATTTTGAAATAAAACAATAATTCTATATGCAAACGATGATTTTTTAAACTTTGATATAATGCCCTATATAACATTATTGTAACACATATATTAAATTTACTATAAATAATTCATTACAGTGGGTCAGGCCTATGTGGACCTGACTAAATTACGGTTAACATCAGCTATGGGCATCCCAATGAAGTCCCCAACTGACAACAAGGACTGCTACCTGACTAGCATGCTCAACCTTACTGGATCCAGACTGCTGATAGCTGACTTTAAACACAACAAAGTCAAGATGGTGGACATGCAGACCAACAGCCTGGTCTCCCAGATCAGTGTACGGGATCAGCCATGGGACATATGTCATCTTCCCGGGACAGGGTGGCTGTTACTATGACCTTATCGGGTGTTCAGTTCCTTGCGACTGGAGGACAACTCGCTATTGGTGACCATTTCAAAGTTGATGGTGACTGCCGAGGTATTGCTTACCATGAAGAAAGGTGGTAGTGTCCTTCTTCAATGGAAAGGTAGCGGTACTAAATATGAACGGACATGTTATAAGGCAAATAGAAAGAGATGGCAATGGAAAGGAACTGTTCCAATGTCCTCTCTATTTAACATTGGTGTGTGAAGATTCGACTGATTTCATCTACATATCAGACCATCACAGGAGCACAATCACTAAGCTCGACCTGAACCTGAACATTATCAAGACGTTTCAGGACCCTGCATTGAATGGTCCAAGAAGTATCACGGCACTCGGGAACCAACTGTTAATCACTGGTTGCAGAAGTAACAACATTATGATTCTTGATTTGTCCACTGGTCATATGACACAACTGATCGGGAAGAAGGAGGGGATAGTATATCCAATGTGTGCCTATTGCTCTCCGCAACAGGACAAGCTTCTTGTCACGGAATCCTCAAACAATTCATTAAAGGTGTTCAATAAAATCGCATAATGCCAGCCAATGGTGTGAAATGGTCCGAAACATCAACTTATTGTTCACTTTCCCCTTGCCATTCAGTTGATGCATTCTAATGAGAATGTTACGTGGACTACTTCAGAAAACATATTTTTTCATAAAGTCATTTGTATTGAACACCGGATCGTTATAGTTCTAAGTAAAGAACACGTACTCAATATGATTTGATGATTTTGCTTTGTTTGCATTAGCAGTGCGTACAAATCCAAATATGTCATCGAAAATATAGCATTAATATTCTACCAGAAGGAAATGTTACTTTATGTGCAATGTAAGTTTACTTTAGCTGCAATTACCTATCTGAAATAAAGATTATCAGTATACATGTTTTCTTAATTGGGTTGGAAAGCCATTGCTTGGATTTGTTATCAATTATCCAAAAAGGAACCACTCACTTTCAATGTATGCTATTGTACCATGTTTTCGCTGTCTTTTTTGTATTTTCTCTTGTTATTGGCATCTCTTTTGATATTTGTCGTAACTTTAAATATCTTAAATCTCCAGGAACAACACTGATACCGACATAGCGATTTTATTTATTTCAGAGTTTTAATATACAGCTTAAATGAAACGGGCCCAGGGTCTGATATTGTGTTCCAATAATGGATATATGGCATTGACCTGCCTTTATATAAACAACATAGAATTGCGATAGTTTGGCACGACATTACTTGTTCTAAATCTAGTGTATGTTCATTAGAGAAAGAATTGTCAAAAATATTCTTAGACGGTATACAAAGTGGCGATCAGTTTAGTTTTCAATTCCTCGGCTATTCTCTTTAAATACCCGCTACAGTTCAACGCACACATATATGTTGCAAAATATAGATAATATAAATTCAGTTCACGACTAGGATCGAAACAGATGAACGTTAGCGATCTGTGACTTCCCTGACCCATTTTTTGGTAGTTTTGTTATGACTTTAACTAGTTAAATAGGTTGCCCATGTGTTTGACTACTTCTCCGTCAAATAGGGTTGACTCTATTCATGTCATGACCAATTGCAATATTCTACGATTCCAAGCTACTAGCGAAGGTCAGTCGTAATTGAAAATAGAATGTTTGTATGTTGATTTTCAACTAGTTGCAAATATATGACTAAGTTTTAGCAGAAATAAATCATTCAAATTATTCTCTTTTTGAAAATTTGGCCATTGACACCACCGTCAGACTGACTAGAATAAGGACAATTAGGGGAACACTCAGGATGTTCCAGTTTCTTTTTGTCTTTCATCCAACAAGCTGCACAAATATGTTGTGCAGCCCTTAATTTGCCTTTTAAAACCAATGAATGATTACCTTTTTGCAAACACTTATTTTTTTGATAAAAGGAACAAAACCATATCGTCTTATCATCTTCAGACTGAACATTATCCAATACTTTGGAACGAGGACGTGGGTTCGAAACTCGGCCGGGTTGAGCTTGTACAAAATACACGTTTCTAAATAATGAAAAACATCCCCCCATTGTTTCTACCCTAATTCTATCTCCTTAGAACTGCAGCATAAAACGACTTCAAAATTTTAAAATGAAAAATGAGCATTAAGTACATTTATCGTCTTCAACGCAAATGTTCACTGGGGATATGTGTCAAGTGTGCATTACAGTTAATTATCAAATGTTTAAAACACATTTTAGATATAATAGAAAAGCTGTTAATTATTTATGGATTATAAAAAAGGGCGAAATATAAGCCATGTTATATCATAAAACAAACGGCGAATGTTCTAGAAAAGTTTTATAAACGGGGCGTATATAGTTTCACTTGTGGTGTATGTGCGTGCCGGTGGGCGAGAGGTGTTAAAGTATGTTGTCGGATCAATCCTTTTTCGTTTTTGTCAAAGCATCATAAATTTAGTCAGAATTGGGATAATGTCTTGGACAAGTTCGATAAACAAGCCTTTTTTCTTTAGTAACCCGACATTAATATATCGCCCTTTAATTAATGAAATCATCCAAAATCAGTCTTTCAATAAAAGGCCTTTGTCCAATCATTTGAATATTTGAGAATGTGTAAGAAAATAATATCTTCGACAATGGATATAAGCAGCCATATCGTTAGATCACTCAAGAGTTATCGCCCTTTAATTAAAGTAATTACCTAAAATCGGACTTGTCCGATTAATTACTTTAGAATCTCTCTCCAGTCGTTACCACATTGGTCAAAATGTGTATTTGCATTATAGCTCGTACAAAATTTGATAATCAGCCATATCGCTTTTGTCACTCGAGAGATATCACCATTTACTTATAGAAATAAACTGCCCGACTAATAAATTTCGCTGCCTTTGTCTAATCATCACCAACAGAGTGAGTTTTGACAGGATAATCTTGACCAGGTTCGATAATCAGCCTTGTTTCCCCTGTCGCTCCGAAGAAATGGCCCTTGAAATCGCAAAAAAACTGTATAAATTGTGTTCTTATTTATAAAATAAAAAAAAAACATAATTTAATTTGATTTTGATAAAACAAAGGTTAGTTGTGATTATCACAAAGATAATTCCTATCTAAAATATAAGAAACTTTTAAAGAAGTAAACATTTAGCAAATTATTAAAAAGCAAAAATAGTGATCTTCGCTTAATTCTGTTATAAGGGACTTAAAAAGTTTCGAGAAATTGGGGCCTGTATATAAATTTACGTTAAAGTGTTAATGATTGTTTTCAACTTTTCAACCATGAAAATATATGGTAACATGAGGTCCATGCAATTACACAAATTGCTACACGAATATAAAGCGAATCGAAAAGAAATGCCTGTAAAGGGTTTCCATGCCTTGTTTTTTTCACTATATCCTACTTTTTTGTATTGCAGCGTTCATATTTTCTTCCGATCGTTATTTTTTTTCTTTTGTTATAGCTTTCGGTAGTTAGCACTGGAAAGCCTTGGCAAAATGGCGACGGTCTTAGTGTTAACATGGTAAGAAGACACAACTGCACTTAAAGAAGAAGATAAAAGAAATACCGTGCACCCCTACTTTTTCTCAATATAATTAAACTGAGAAACATATATATGTTAACCTTACAATGTAGCATCGTAAGATATTACTACGCATTCAGCTTGATGACGTCAAACTTCCTCTTGCGTGTTTGCGTCCGCCATATCGTGAACAACTTCTAACCGATTTCCCTCACTACCGGAGGTTCCTGTGCTGGACCGGGAGGCGGCACTTTCGCCGCTCCTGCGCGCCCATTTAAACTCGTTCTCATCCGGAACGATGTGAATCTCCTTTACATCGTTGGACTAACCTTTTCGCTGTATAATGTGCTTTTTCTTACAAATTAATATAAATTAATGAAAGAATACACAAATGTCATCGTTAGGTAAAATAACTGTGTTTTAAAGCTGCACTCTCACATATTGAACGTTTTGACTTGTTTATATTTTTTGTCTTGGAACGAGCCATTTTTTGCGAAAACCCACGGAAACCAGTTATATAAGACTGCTGACAAAAAAATTAGATCGCAGATTTTTATATTTAAGTTCAAAAATTGATGTTTTGTGCATTTTTCTTAAATATATAAGACCATTTTCTTTTAAATAAACTATTTACCAGTAAACATAATAAAATCTCTGCCATTCCATATAAAAAATAAATAAATTCCTTTATTTTTTTTTTGGGAGGAGGGGGTGGACATTTTTCATAAACGTTCATATGATGTTAGTGCTTTGAAGTACAACCTCGTGTCTGAGATAAAGTTGTGTCTGTTTTACGTCATTCGAAAAGTTGTGCATGGAAACAAAAAAACAACAACATTAAACAACAAATAAACCTTGTTTACCAATGGCTGAATAAAGTTATTGTTCAAAACTATCCTGTTGTCAGTTTCGTCAGCCTCAAGTTCCAGGGCGGGTAATCGACCTGCACCTAACCATTCGAAATGTAAATAAAAACGGCCATCTTGGACGTAAAAAGGTAAGTTTTTAAACTATAACTCCGTTTTTAGAATAAACTGGAAGCTGAAATAAAGTTATGAACCTGCTCCTAATTTTTTCTCATCTTTTGGTACCTTCGTCGAGTAGAAACTCATTTAAGAACAAAAGTTACATGTGCATGGGACATTGAAACGACGTGAAATGTCAACGATTTTCGCAGTGCATTTTGCTATTTCTCACTATTTTTCGTCCAAGTAAGTAATTTTGTTGGTAAACCTTCCAGAAATGTAGTGTCATTTTACATTTCGAGTTTAATGACAAAGTTCAAAATCAAACGAAGAACTATTACTCAGTTAAATTGTCGCATTTCATTTATGGTATGGCGCAGAGCTAGAAAATTAATGCTAAAGTGGTAAGAAGACAAAATAAATTGTAACCGGTCAAAATTCAGTGTTATAAAAACAGAATAATCAGCACTGTGTTAGCTACCTGGTAGGAGTTATTAAATATGACATGAATTGTTATTGGTCCCCGCCGTGAAAACCGAAAAAAAAAATGGCGGGTGGGGTAAGCGAGGGCGGCAGACCAGGGTGCAATGCGGTGCTCGGCCGCAATGCTGCGCGTAAACTGCTCCGGGCACTATCCCCAGTGCTGCCAATGCCAATGCGTGTGTATTGGTGGTGAAATCCGGTATAAAAAAATGGCGGTCGGGGTAAGCGGGGGCGGCAGACCAGGGTGCAATGCGGTGCTCAGTCCCCATGCTGCGCGTAAACTGCTCCGGGCACTATCCTGAGTGCTGTAGAATGCCAATGCGGGTGTATCGGCGGTGAAATCCGGAATAAAAAAAAATGGCGGGTGGGGTAAGCGGGGGCGGCAGACCAGGGTGCAATGCGGTGCTCGGTCGCAATGCTGCGCGTAAACTGCTCCGGGCACTATCCCCAGTGCTGTAGAATGCCAATGCGGGTGTATCGGCGGTGAAATCCGGAATAAAAAAAATTGGCGGGTGGGGTAAGCGGGGGCGGCAGACCAGGGTGCAATGCGGTGCTCGGTCGCAATGCTGCGCGTAAACTGCTCCGGGCACTATCCCCAGTGCTGTAGAATGCCAATGCGGGTGTATCGGCGGTGAAATCCGGAATAAAAAAAATTGGCGGGTGGGGTAAGCGGGGGCGGCAGACCAGGGTGCAATGCGGTGCTCGGTCGCAATGCTGCGCGTAAACTGCTCCGGGCACTATCCCCAGTGCTGTAGAATGCCAATGCGGGTGTATCGGCGGTGAAATCCGGAATAAAAAAAATTGGCGGGTGGGGTAAGCGGGGGCGGCAGACCAGGGTGCAATGCGGTGCTCGGTCGCAATGCTGCGCGTAAACTGCTCCGGGCACTATCCCCAGTGCTGTAGAATGCCAATGCGGGTGTATCGGCGGTGAAATCCGGAATAAAAAAAATTGGCGGGTGGGGTAAGCGGGGGCGGCAGACCAGGGTGCAATGCGGTGCTCGGTCGCAATGCTGCGCGTAAACTGCTCCGGGCACTATCCCCAGTGCTGTAGAATGCCAATGCGGGTGTATTCGGCGGTGAAATCCGGAATAAAAAAAATTGGCGGGTGGGGTAAGCGGGGGCGGCAGACCAGGGTGCAATGCGGTGCTCGGTCGCAATGCTGCGCGTAAACTGCTCCGGGCACTATCCCCAGTGCTGTAGAATGCCAATGCGGGTGTATCGGCGGTGAAATCCGGAATAAAAAAAATTGGCGGGTGGGGTAAGCGGGGGCGGCAGACCAGGGTGCAATGCGGTGCTCGGTCGCAATGCTGCGCGTAAACTGCTCCGGGCACTATCCCCAGTGCTGTAGAATGCCAATGCGGGTGTATCGGCGGTGAAATCCGGAATAAAAAAAATTGGCGGGTGGGGTAAGCGGGGGCGGCAGACCAGGGTGCAATGCGGTGCTCGGTCGCAATGCTGCGCGTAAACTGCTCCGGGCACTATCCCCAGTGCTGTAGAATGCCAATGCGGGTGTATCGGCGGTGAAATCCGGAATAAAAAAAATTGGCGGGTGGGGTAAGCGGGGGCGGCAGACCAGGGTGCAATGCGGTGCTCGGTCGCAATGCTGCGCGTAAACTGCTCCGGGCACTATCCCCAGTGCTGTAGAATGCCAATGCGGGTGTATCGGCGGTGAAATCCGGAATAAAAAAAATTGGCGGGTGGGGTAAGCGGGGGCGGCAGACCAGGGTGCAATGCGGTGCTCGGTCGCAATGCTGCGCGTAAACTGCTCCGGGCACTATCCCCAGTGCTGTAGAATGCCAATGCGGGTGTATTCGGCGGTGAAATCCGGAATAAAAAAAATTGGCGGGTGGGGTAAGCGGGGGCGGCAGACCAGGGTGCAATGCGGTGCTCGGTCGCAATGCTGCACGTAAACTGCTCCAGGCACTATCCCCAGTGCTGTAGAATGCCAATGCGGGTGTATCGGCGGTGAAATCCGGAATAAAAAAAATTGGCGGGTGGGGTAAGCGGGGGCGGCAGACCAGGGTGCAATGCGGTGCTCGGTCGCAATGCTGCGCGTAAACTGCTCCGGGCACTATCCCCAGTGCTGTAGAATGCCAATGCGGGTGTATCGGCGGTGAAATCCGGAATAAAAAAAATTGGCGGGTGGGGTAAGCGGGGGCGGCAGACCAGGGTGCAATGCGGTGCTCGGTCGCAATGCTGCGCGTAAACTGCTCCGGGCACTATCCCCAGTGCTGTAGAATGCCAATGCGGGTGTATCGGCGGTGAAATCCGGAATAAAAAAAATTGGCGGGTGGGGTAAGCGGGGGCGGCAGACCAGGGTGCAATGCGGTGCTCGGTCGCAATGCTGCGCGTAAACTGCTCCGGGCACTATCCCCAGTGCTGTAGAATGCCAATGCGGGTGTATTCGGCGGTGAAATCCGGAATAAAAAAAATTGGCGGGTGGGGTAAGCGGGGGCGGCAGACCAGGGTGCAATGCGGTGCTCGGTCGCAATGCTGCGCGTAAACTGCTCCGGGCACTATCCCCAGTGCTGTAGAATGCCAATGCGGGTGTATTGGCGGTGAAATCCGGAATAAAAAAAATTGGCGGGTGGGGTAAGCGGGGGCGGCAGACCAGGGTGCAATGCGGTGCTCGGTCGCAATGCTGCGCGTAAACTGCTCCGGGCACTATCCCCAGTGCTGTAGAATGCCAATGCGGGTGTATTGGCGGTGAAATCCGGAATAAAAAAAATTGGCGGGTGGGGTAAGCGGGGGCGGCAGACCAGGGTGCAATGCGGTGCTCGGTCGCAATGCTGCGCGTAAACTGCTCCGGGCACTATCCCCAGTGCTGTAGAATGCCAATGCGGGTGTATTGGCGGTGAAATCCGGAATAAAAAAAAATGGCGGGTGGGGTAAGCGGGGGCGGCAGACCAGGGTGCAATGCGGTGCTCGGTCGCAATGCTGCGCGTAAACTGCTCCGGGCACTATCCCCAGTGCTGTAGAATGCCAATGCGGGTGTATCGGCGGTGAAATCCGGAATAAAAAAAATTGGCGGGTGGGGTAAGCGGGGGCGGCAGACCAGGGTGCAATGCGGTGCTCGGTCGCAATGCTGCGCGTAAACTGCTCCGGGCACTATCCCCAGTGCTGTAGAATGCCAATGCGGGTGTATCGGCGGTGAAATCCGGAATAAAAAAAATTGGCGGGTGGGGTAAGCGGGGGCGGCAGACCAGGGTGCAATGCGGTGCTCGGTCGCAATGCTGCGCGTAAACTGCTCCGGGCACTATCCCCAGTGCTGTAGAATGCCAATGCGGGTGTATCGGCGGTGAAATCCGGAATAAAAAAAATTGGCGGGTGGGGTAAGCGGGGGCGGCAGACCAGGGTGCAATGCGGTGCTCGGTCGCAATGCTGCGCGTAAACTGCTCCGGGCACTATCCCCAGTGCTGTAGAATGCCAATGCGGGTGTATCGGCGGTGAAATCCGGAATAAAAAAAATTGGCGGGTGGGGTAAGCGGGGGCGGCAGACCAGGGTGCAATGCGGTGCTCGGTCGCAATGCTGCGCGTAAACTGCTCCGGGCACTATCCCCAGTGCTGTAGAATGCCAATGCGGGTGTATCGGCGGTGAAATCCGGAATAAAAAAAATTGGCGGGTGGGGTAAGCGGGGGCGGCAGACCAGGGTGCAATGCGGTGCTCGGTCGCAATGCTGCGCGTAAACTGCTCCGGGCACTATCCCCAGTGCTGTAGAATGCCAATGCGGGTGTATCGGCGGTGAAATCCGGAATAAAAAAAAATGGCGGGTGGGGTAAGCGGGGGCGGCAGACCAGGGTGCAATGCGGTGCTCGGTCGCAATGCTGCGCGTAAACTGCTCCGGGCACTATCCCCAGTGCTGTAGAATGCCAATGCGGGTGTATCGGCGGTGAAATCCGGAATAAAAAAAATTGGCGGGTGGGGTAAGCGGGGGCGGCAGACCAGGGTGCAATGCGGTGCTCGGTCGCAATGCTGCGCGTAAACTGCTCCGGGCACTATCCCCAGTGCTGTAGAATGCCAATGCGGGTGTATCGGCGGTGAAATCCGGAATAAAAAAAATTGGCGGGTGGGGTAAGCGGGGGCGGCAGACCAGGGTGCAATGCGGTGCTCGGTCGCAATGCTGCACGTAAACTGCTCCAGGCACTATCCCCAGTGCTGTAGAATGCCAATGCGGGTGTATCGGCGGTGAAATCCGGAATAAAAAAAATTGGCGGGTGGGGTAAGCGGGGGCGGCAGACCAGGGTGCAATGCGGTGCTCGGTCGCAATGCTGCGCGTAAACTGCTCCGGGCACTATCCCCAGTGCTGTAGAATGCCAATGCGGGTGTATCGGCGGTGAAATCCGGAATAAAAAAAATTGGCGGGTGGGGTAAGCGGGGGCGGCAGACCAGGGTGCAATGCGGTGCTCGGTCGCAATGCTGCGCGTAAACTGCTCCGGGCACTATCCCCAGTGCTGTAGAATGCCAATGCGGGTGTATCGGCGGTGAAATCCGGAATAAAAAAAATTGGCGGGTGGGGTAAGCGGGGGCGGCAGACCAGGGTGCAATGCGGTGCTCGGTCGCAATGCTGCGCGTAAACTGCTCCGGGCACTATCCCCAGTGCTGTAGAATGCCAATGCGGGTGTATTCGGCGGTGAAATCCGGAATAAAAAAAATTGGCGGGTGGGGTAAGCGGGGGCGGCAGACCAGGGTGCAATGCGGTGCTCGGTCGCAATGCTGCGCGTAAACTGCTCCGGGCACTATCCCCAGTGCTGTAGAATGCCAATGCGGGTGTATCGGCGGTGAAATCCGGAATAAAAAAAATTGGCGGGTGGGGTAAGCGGGGGCGGCAGACCAGGGTGCAATGCGGTGCTCGGTCGCAATGCTGCACGTAAACTGCTCCAGGCACTATCCCCAGTGCTGTAGAATGCCAATGCGGGTGTATCGGCGGTGAAATCCGGAATAAAAAAAATTGGCGGGTGGGGTAAGCGGGGGCGGCAGACCAGGGTGCAATGCGGTGCTCGGTCGCAATGCTGCGCGTAAACTGCTCCGGGCACTATCCCCAGTGCTGTAGAATGCCAATGCGGGTGTATCGGCGGTGAAATCCGGAATAAAAAAAATTGGCGGGTGGGGTAAGCGGGGGCGGCAGACCAGGGTGCAATGCGGTGCTCGGTCGCAATGCTGCACGTAAACTGATCCAGGCACTATCCCCAGTGCTGTAGAATGCCAATGCGGGTGTATCGGCGGTGAAATCCGGAATAAAAAAAATTGGCGGGTGGGGTAAGCGGGGGCGGCAGACCAGGGTGCAATGCGGTGCTCGGTCGCAATGCTGCGCGTAAACTGCTCCGGGCACTATCCCCAGTGCTGTAGAATGCCAATGCGGGTGTATCGGCGGTGAAATCCGGAATAAAAAAAATTGGCGGGTGGGGTAAGCGGGGGCGGCAGACCAGGGTGCAATGCGGTGCTCGGTCGCAATGCTGCGCGTAAACTGCTCCGGGCACTATCCCCAGTGCTGTAGAATGCCAATGCGGGTGTATCGGCGGTGAAATCCGGAATAAAAAAAATTGGCGGGTGGGGTAAGCGGGGGCGGCAGACCAGGGTGCAATGCGGTGCTCGGTCGCAATGCTGCGCGTAAACTGCTCCGGGCACTATCCCCAGTGCTGTAGAATGCCAATGCGGGTGTATTCGGCGGTGAAATCCGGAATAAAAAAAATTGGCGGGTGGGGTAAGCGGGGGCGGCAGACCAGGGTGCAATGCGGTGCTCGGTCGCAATGCTGCGCGTAAACTGCTCCAGGCACTATCCCCAGTGCTGTAGAATGCCAATGCGGGTGTATCGGCGGTGAAATCCGGAATAAAAAAAATTGGCGGGTGGGGTAAGCGGGGGCGGCAGACCAGGGTGCAATGCGGTGCTCGGTCGCAATGCTGCGCGTAAACTGCTCCGGGCACTATCCCCAGTGCTGTAGAATGCCAATGCGGGTGTATCGGCGGTGAAATCCGGAATAAAAAAATTGGCGGGTGGGGTAAGCGGGGGCGGCAGACCAGGGTGCAATGCGGTGCTCGGTCGCAATGCTGCGCGTAAACTGCTCCGGGCACTATCCCCAGTGCTGTAGAATGCCAATGCGGGTGTATCGGCGGTGAAATCCGGAATAAAAAAAATTGGCGGGTGGGGTAAGCGGGGGCGGCAGACCAGGGTGCAATGCGGTGCTCGGTCGCAATGCTGCACGTAAACTGCTCCGGGCACTATCCCCAGTGCTGTAGAATGCCAATGCGGGTGTATCGGCGGTGAAATCCGGAATAAAAAATTGGCGGGTGGGGTAAGCGGGGGCGGCAGACCAGGGTGCAATGCGGTGCTCGGTCGCAATGCTGCACGTAAACTGCTCCAGGCACTATCCCCAGTGCTGTAGAATGCCAATGCGGGTGTATCGGCGGTGAAATCCGGAATAAAAAAAATTGGCGGGTGGGGTAAGCGGGGGCGGCAGACCAGGGTGCAATGCGGTGCTCGGTCGCAATGCTGCGCGTAAACTGCTCCGGGCACTATCCCCAGTGCTGTAGAATGCCAATGCGGGTGTATCGGCAGTGAAATCCGGAATAAAAAAAATTGGCGGGTGGGGTAAGCGGGGGCGGCAGACCAGGGTGCAATGCGGTGCTCGGTCGCAATGCTGCGCGTAAACTGCTCCGGGCACTATCCCCAGTGCTGTAGAATGCCAATGCGGGTGTATCGGCGGTGAAATCCGGAATAAAAAAAATTGGCGGGTGGGGTAAGCGGGGGCGGCAGACCAGGGTGCAATGCGGTGCTCGGTCGCAATGCTGCGCGTAAACTGCTCCGGGCACTATCCCCAGTGCTGTAGAATGCCAATGCGGGTGTATCGGCGGTGAAATCCGGAATAAAAAAAATTGGCGGGTGGGGTAAGCGGGGGCGGCAGACCAGGGTGCAATGCGGTGCTCGGTCGCAATGCTGCGCGTAAACTGCTCCGGGCACTATCCCCAGTGCTGTAGAATGCCAATGCGGGTGTATCGGCGGTGAAATCCGGAATAAAAAAAATTGGCGGGTGGGGTAAGCGGGGGCGGCAGACCAGGGTGCAATGCGGTGCTCGGTCGCAATGATGCACGTAAACTGCTCCAGGCACTATCCCCAGTGCTGTAGAATGCCAATGCGGGTGTATCGGCGGTGAAATCCGGAATAAAAAAAATTGGCGGGTGGGGTAAGCGGGGGCGGCAGACCAGGGTGCAATGCGGTGCTCGGTCGCAATGCTGCACGTAAACTGCTCCAGGCACTATCCCCAGTGCTGTAGAATGCCAATGCGGGTGTATCGGCGGTGAAATCCGGAATAAAAAAAATTGGCGGGTGGGGTAAGCGGGGGCGGCAGACCAGGGTGCAATGCGGTGCTCGGTCGCAATGCTGCGCGTAAACTGCTCCGGGCACTATCCCCAGTGCTGTAGAATGCCAATGCGGGTGTATCGGCGGTGAAATCCGGAATAAAAAAAATTGGCGGGTGGGGTAAGCGGGGGCGGCAGACCAGGGTGCAATGCGGTGCTCGGTCGCAATGCTGCGCGTAAACTGCTCCGGGCACTATCCCCAGTGCTGTAGAATGCCAATGCGGGTGTATCGGCGGTGAAATCCGGAATAAAAAAAATTGGCGGGTGGGGTAAGCGGGGGCGGCAGACCAGGGTGCAATGCGGTGCTCGGTCGCAATGCTGCGCGTAAACTGCTCCGGGCACTATCCCCAGTGCTGTAGAATGCCAATGCGGGTGTATCGGCGGTGAAATCCGGAATAAAAAAAATTGGCGGGTGGGGTAAGCGGGGGCGGCAGACCAGGGTGCAATGCGGTGCTCGGTCGCAATGCTGCGCGTAAACTGCTCCGGGCACTATCCCCAGTGCTGTAGAATGCCAATGCGGGTGTATCGGCGGTGAAATCCGGAATAAAAAAAATGGCGGGTGGGGTAAGCGGGGGCGGCAGACCAGGGTGCAATGCGGTGCTCGGTCGCAATGCTGCGCGTAAACTGCTCCGGGCACTATCCCCAGTGCTGTAGAATGCCAATGCGGGTGTATCGGCGGTGAAATCCGGAATAAAAAAAATTGGCGGGTGGGGTAAGCGGGGGCGGCAGACCAGGGTGCAATGCGGTGCTCGGTCGCAATGCTGCGCGTAAACTGCTCCAGGCACTATCCCCAGTGCTGTAGAATGCCAATGCGGGTGTATCGGCGGTGAAATCCGGAATAAAAAAAATTGGCGGGTGGGGTAAGCGGGGGCGGCAGACCAGGGTGCAATGCGGTGCTCGGTCGCAATGCTGCGCGTAAACTGCTCCGGGCACTATCCCCAGTGCTGTAGAATGCCAATGCGGGTGTATCGGCGGTGAAATCCGGAATAAAAAAAATTGGCGGGTGGGGTAAGCGGGGGCGGCAGACCAGGGTGCAATGCGGTGCTCGGTCGCAATGCTGCGCGTAAACTGCTCCGGGCACTATCCCCAGTGCTGTAGAATGCCAATGCGGGTGTATTCGGCGGTGAAATCCGGAATAAAAAAAATTGGCGGGTGGGGTAAGCGGGGGCGGCAGACCAGGGTGCAATGCGGTGCTCGGTCGCAATGCTGCGCGTAAACTGCTCCGGGCACTATCCCCAGTGCTGTAGAATGCCAATGCGGGTGTATCGGCGGTGAAATCCGGAATAAAAAAAATTGGCGGGTGGGGTAAGCGGGGGCGGCAGACCAGGGTGCAATGCGGTGCTCGGTCGCAATGCTGCGCGTAAACTGCTCCGGGCACTATCCCCAGTGCTGTAGAATGCCAATGCGGGTGTATTCGGCGGTGAAATCCGGAATAAAAAAAATTGGCGGGTGGGGTAAGCGGGGGCGGCAGACCAGGGTGCAATGCGGTGCTCGGTCGCAATGCTGCGCGTAAACTGCTCCGGGCACTATCCCCAGTGCTGTAGAATGCCAATGCGGGTGTATTCGGCGGTGAAATCCGGAATAAAAAAAATTGGCGGGTGGGGTAAGCGGGGGCGGCAGACCAGGGTGCAATGCGGTGCTCGGTCGCAATGCTGCACGTAAACTGCTCCAGGCACTATCCCCAGTGCTGTAGAATGCCAATGCGGGTGTATTCGGCGGTGAAATCCGGAATAAAAAAAATTGGCGGGTGGGGTAAGCGGGGGCGGCAGACCAGGGTGCAATGCGGTGCTCGGTCGCAATGCTGCGCGTAAACTGCTCCGGGCACTATCCCCAGTGCTGTAGAATGCCAATGCGGGTGTATTGGCGGTGAAATCCGGAATAAAAAAAATTGGCGGGTGGGGTAAGCGGGGGCGGCAGACCAGGGTGCAATGCGGTGCTCGGTCGCAATGCTGCGCGTAAACTGCTCCGGGCACTATCCCCAGTGCTGTAGAATGCCAATGCGGGTGTATTCGGCGGTGAAATCCGGAATAAAAAATAATTGGCGGGGGTGTAAGCGGGGGCGGCAGACCAGGGTGCAATGCGGTGCTCGGTCGCAATGCTGCGCGTAAACTGCTCCGGGCACTATCCCCAGTGCTGTAGAATGCCAATGCGGGTGTATCGGCGGTGAAATCCAGAATAAATGAAAATGGCGGGTGGTGTAAGCGGGGGCAGCAGACCAGGGTGCAATGCGGTGCTCGGTCGCAATGCTGCGCGTAAACTGCTCCGGGCACTATCCCCAGTGCTGTAGAATGCCAATGCGGGTGTATCGGCGGTGAAATCCAGAA